>NW_019385072.1:235655-282288 GCF_000671375.1 Centruroides sculpturatus | reverse complement strand
CACTCCCGGAAGGTCAGCGCTCGAAAGGGGAGAGTGAAACTAGGTCACCTTGCCCGAGGGGTCAGGAGCGCCACCAACCTTTTATTACGTCATAAGAACGTTACAGCACATCGCGATCGTTGATTCCAACACACCCCCTCAACGATTGATCGTTAATACAATCCGATATCGCGAGTAAATTTCTTAACTTTATTAGCGTCTAGCGGCTTCGTTAACAAATCGGCCGTCATCCGTTCACTCGGACAATAGATTACAGTAATTTCTCCCGAATTCTTTAAATCACGTACAAAATGGTATTTTGTGTCGATATGTTTCGTGCGCTGTTGTGCTTTTCCTAATTCTAAAAGTCGAATACAACTTTGATTGTCCTCAAATATTTTGATAGGTGCTGTAATCGGTAGATTTATTTCTTCTAGAAGTCGTTTCATCCATACAGTTTCCTGGGTAGCTTCTGCCAAGGCTACATACTCCGCTTCGGTGGACGAAAGTGCTACACACTGTTGCTTTTTACTAACCCAATGAATAGGACTTCCTTTTAGCAAGAGCAAATATCCTGTGTTCGATTTGCGGTCTATACAATCGCCTCCCCAGTCGGCGTCTACATAACATTTAAGTTCTAATTCTTCATCAATATTTCCTTTTTTAAGTTTCTTCTTTTTTGTCAAATTCAGATAATGAAAGATTCTTTTTACTTCCACCCAATCACTCCGAAAGTTTTGTTACTTTTCTCACTAATATTGATGTACTTATCGCAATATCTGGATGTGAGTTAGTCGCTAGATATAATAAAGATCCAATAGCACTTCTATATACATTGTTGTTTTTGAACGTATTGGGCATTTCATTTCTTCTTAAGTATCCTGTATCTATAGGAATATTGGTTTCGAATCGGATAAGTTAAATTCCCGCAATTTATTTTCAATATATCTTTCTTGATGGAGTGAAAATATTCCGTTCTCGTCTCTTTCAAATTGTATTCCCAGATAATATTTTAAGTCACCTAAATTCTTGATTTTAAACATTTCTTTCATTTCAATCTCAAATTCGGTTAACATATGTTTGTCTGTGGCCATTGCTATTACGTCATCTACATGAATTGCTAAATACAAGCATCTTTCATGACTTCTGTTATAAAGACAGAAATCAGCTGCACTTTTTCTAAATCCTTTAAATAGCATAGTTTAAGTGAATTTTTTATTCCATTCATTTACTCCTTGTTTCAAGCCATAAATATTTTTTAATAATTTGCATACCATGTCTGGCAGTTCTTCTTCATATCCTTCAGGTTGTTTGATTTATACCTCATGTGATAAGTTTCCATTTAAGTTAACTGTTTCAATGTCATAATGCTTAACTTTCATGTTCTTAATTCCAGCTATAGTTAAGAGTGTTTGTTGGGTGGCAGTTTTGATCATGAGGGCATATACGTCATTGTAGTCAAAGCCATACTTTTGTATGTACCCTTGAGCAACTAAACGAGCCTTAAAATGATTAACTTTATTGTTTTTGTCTCTCTAATTTTGTATACCCATCTGCTTCCTACTACAGTTTTAACTGGAGGTAATTTCATAATTTTTCATGTGCCATTATGTTTCATGGTGCTAGTTCCTTATCCATGGCTTCACTCCATTCTTTGGAATGTTTGTCTTTGATTGCCTCGCTATATTCTCTCAGTTATACTGCATCCTCTGTCACTGATAAATTTATTATTTCAATTAACCTTATGGCAGGTACTCCCCTAGTAGTTCTTTCTGATCTTTTTAAATGTATACCAGTTTCTTCCATTTCTTGTTTCCTTGTTTTTGTTTCATATTCTTCTTTTAAATTAGTATTATTAACTATTGTAACTTGTTTTGAATTTTCATTATCATCGTGTATATCGATTTTGGAGTCTTTGTGCTTGACATTTTCCAGAAAGTGAACATTTCTGCTTATTGTTTTTGTGTCAACTAATAGATAAGCTTTTGATGATCTCTTGTATCCTACAAAAATTAGTTTTGTGACTTTAGGTTCTAGTTTCTTTCATGTTTCTTTAGGTTTAATAACATAGGCTGAGCATCCGACAATTCTTACATGCAAGAGGTTTGGCTTCTTTCCATGCTATTTTTCATATGGAGTTGTTTCACTTGCTTTAGTAATTAATCTATTCTGTAAGTAATTTGCATTATTCACCACTTTTCCCCAGTATTTGTTTGGTAATCCAGAATCAATTAACATCAGTGGCATGCCATCCTTGGAAGTGGTGGAAGCGCTGCTTTCCATGTATTTTCTAAAATATAAATTCGTATTGTGCAATTATTTTCATATTTGAACATACTTTGAATTAATTAAAACTAATATTTTATTATAACCTCATTGTGTCTCTTATTACAAATTTCTATACCTCACATGAAAAAAACGTTAAGATTGCTATTGTATATTCAAATATCAGTGGCAGAATGGAAGCGCTGTATTGTTGAATATGGGACAGTTCCCACAGTGAAAATATCTGAATGGTGTAAAGCAGCTAGATTATATGCATTTGCACATGCACTTTACAGAGCACCAACCTTGCAGTTTAGCTGGTGGATGTTATACACCAGGGATGGTTAACACGTAGACCACGGCCGACCAGTCGACTGCAAAGGTTTTGAAAGTAGCCCGCGAAGCTAAAGTTGAACAATTTGCTTTTACTTAAATTAATGTTTAAAAATCTTAATTTGATAATTTATTCTTACAATAATAGACTGTCTGTGCAATATACCCATACTGTTTGTATTTATCCCGATGAACATTGCAAATGAATGTTAACACATCCACATATAAAAATCCTAAAATTATTTGCCCGTATTTATAGTCGCCCACAGACTACATTTTACCAAAAAAGTAGCCCCTAAGGGATAAAAGTTTGGCCACACCTGCTATACATCAAAATATCATATAACGCTTTCAATGATTCTATCCAGGGCTGTTAGCCGCCTGCCTGCTAGATATTTGGCCGCTCTCGCTCCATTATGTGAATCATAAGTAGATTTATAACTTAATCCAACCAATAGGAGTTTACTGGTATAGTTCTGTATAAGTTGACAGGAGTTTTAAAAAAATCCATTAAAATATTTGATGTATTTATTCTGCTTTCCCATCTTGAATTACTTACAGATTTCATTGTTAAACTAGTGATATTACGATTTAGTATATCCCATCTATAAGCAGATGTAAAAAAGAAGATTCTTGTACAATGTTAAAAAATTAACTGTTATTTTGGTAGCATCATTTACAACAAAATTTAATGAGTGAAAGAGATACACAAGGTACAAAAAAAATCTCTAGAATTTATTTTCCTTAAATTTACGATTTATGTATCCATGTTCATAAAAATTTGTCTTTCCACTTCTTTCCCAAGACTACAAATATTCAAGTTCAAAGTAACCTATTTCAATGTATTTCTACTTAAGAAGTACTTAAATAATTAAGAGATTATGGAATTAGGGACATAAATAAAACTCTGCTGAAAGAGCCGGAATTTTACTTAAACAACTTAACTGAACCAATCCCTAGCTGAGTGCAGTGGGGACTGATTTCTTCGTAATATTAGATGTAATAAAGACAGAAATTTTTCCAGTTTAACGAGAGTGACTGAAAAGTTTTAAATGGAAATTTCCATGGACACCTGATCCTAAAACGAATTAGTTAGAAAACAAATGACGGAAAATCTATTAAGTTTAACATATGTAGATTTTTACAGCTATGGTGAGAAACATTTAAAATTTAAAACAATCCTGTTGCGTCCTTTGGGGTATTCCAGCGATGCGACAAAAGAGGCATTTGACATTGACCAGTATCAACACCCTTAGAATTTGGCAGCCCGCGTGCATGCATACACTGCACACCTACCAGGACTGTCTTCGATTCCATCCATTAGCCACTTGTAGTGAGCTATTTGACTAAGTGCATTGTTTTAAAAAGAAGGTTTTATGTTATTTTTATGTATGTTTCTTTACAAAGCTATATTTAATTATAATTTTCTTTTAAAAGTATATTCATACAATTGAAGAATATTTTGTACCAGGTATGTACATCCACCACACATTTTATTTCACCAAGTAAGTTTTTATAATTTTATTTTTAATTTTAGCCCTTATATCATGACTAGCGATTCAGAATGTAATTGTGATATTAAAAATACATTTAGAGAAATCTAAGGTTTTTACTGGCTTATTGAACAAAACAAATACGAATGAATCATTGATGTGCAATTAACTGATTGCCCTTGAAAGTCGGCTTCTTACAGAAACACAGCTTCCCTATCATCAAATGTCGCGGCATGCCTCTGATTAACATGCATCTTGTTATTTTTGTCAGATTTCTAGTCTTCCTTTCTGCTATACCATTTTGTTGTGAGAAATAAGGTGCCATAGTTTCCCATAGAATACCTTCATTTTTAAAGAATGTCTTTAAGTTGGTACTTGAAAATTCATCTCCTCTGTCTGATCTGATTCATTGAGGAGTTCTTCCAAATTTTGTTTGTACATATTTAACGTATTCCTTTATTTTATCAGATACTTCACTTTTATGTTTAAGATATATTTTGGTGTACTGTACCTACTGTAATCATCTGTCATGGTTAAAATGTATTTGTTGCCTCTCGGCATTGCTGTTTACATTTGTTTGCATACATCTGTGTGTATTAATTCAAGTAATTGATATGTTTTTGTTTCCAATTTCTTTAGAAAACTCTTAGTAGTCATTTTGGCCTTGATGCAATATTCACAAGGTTTAAATATGTGACATTTATGAATATATATTCCTGTAGCTAATTGCTTATTCTTCACTGAAATTATGGAGTTCATGTCACGATGCCCTAATCTATGCCACCAGTGGATGTATTCCTTTGTATCATTAACTACTGTCAGCTGCACTTTATCAGATTTATCAAGTTCATACAAACACGTGTTTGCTGTTGCTGTTACTACTGTTACTCCATTTTTTTGGATAGAGCAAAGGTTCCCTTCAAATTTTATGGCAAACCCTAATCTCATTAGTCTTCTGACTGAGATTAAATTTCCTTTAAGGTGTGGTACATATAGCACATCTTTCATACATATTTAACATTGTTCATCATTTCATTACATTACCTTTATTTTCAGTGTACAGAGCTTGACCATTGGCTAGTATCACTTTCTCTATGTTTACTATTAATGGTTGTGAATAAATATTTCTCACAATACATGTGACAAAACTCCCGAGTCTACATACCATTGATAAATCTCATTTTGTGTTCCTGTCTTAAAACATACATAGGATTCCTTTTTTCAGATGTTGTTCATCACTTTCTGCATAAATTTTGTTGGTCTGATTTGAATGCTTTTCTTTCCATGTTGCATATTTCCTACATTCTTTATTTACTTATCCTTGTTTTTTGCAAAAATAACAATTTTTGAGAAAAAATCCTTTTCTGAATTACTGGGCATGTTCCCACTTTAAATACTCTATCCGCTTCATATTTTTCATTTGATGAAGTCTTTCTTCTTGAGTTTTCCTCAAGTAATTTATTATGTACTAACTCCTGAGTTAAATCTTCTGGACGAGTCTCTAGTGCTGTTATTAAAGTGTTATAGCTGTCTGACAAGCTACTAAGTAATAATACTATCTTTAATTCTCAGCTAGAGTTCTCCCAGTGCCATTAGACAATCGACCAGTTTTTCCATGTTGGCCAAGTGTATCTCCATGTTATTGTTTTTTTCTAGTTCTAAATTGCAAATTTTCTTCAATAGATAAACTGTATTTGATAGCGTAGATATAACATGGTATTTCCTTATGACTTCCAAGTTCCTTTAGCTGTAGTTTTCTTTTTTACTAATGGCAGTTGATTGTCTTCTGTTAGGAGGTCTATCATGGTGTACACCTTTCCGTCCTTTGTTAACCAAGATGAGTCATGATCTGAGGGTATTTCCTTTTTTTATTACATCCCATAATTCATCTTTTATCAACAGTAATTACATCTTGTATTTTCAAATGTGATAGTTGTTGTTGTTTAATTTAATGATGGCAACATAACTTTTATCCGCCATTGTGAAGTTTTTGTGTTCTTGCCAAATGTTCTTATGTAAATTTATATGGAGTTTACGTTATCTCTTGAATTTACCTTTTTCTCCTTACGTTTAATTAGTTGTTGCCTTATCTGGGCCCATAACCTGGTAGACTTGATGTTGCTTGTTGAAGATTGGTAAAAACTGATCAGACTCATGTAACTGGTTATGTAACAAAGAATACACAAAGATTACACTGTCTTGAGTCGTGGAAGGTCAGCAGAGCCGGCCCTACCATAGGGCGAAAGGAGCAGCCGCTCCAGGCGCTAAGTCCTAGGGGGTGCCTCAGTGGTAAAGAAAATTAAAGGGTATAAATTTGGGGCAACCAAGGGCAGTGGCGTAGCAAGGGGGTGTATCAAGCACCGGGCGCCACTCGCAGAGGGGCGCCCAAATGTTCTCCAAGACAAACTATATGTGTTTCTGTAGGGGGGCGCCAATAAAGTGTCGTACCTCGAACGCCAGTTATGTTCGCTACGCTACTGACCAAGGGGGTGCCATAATAGGATCTCGCTCCATCCTAAAACTTGCCTCGGGCCGGCACTGAAGGTCAGCTGAAAAGGAGAGAGTGAAATGAGGTCACCATCACCAATGGCTCCCCGAGGGATTAACAGCACCACCAACCTTTTATTATGTAACGGAAAAGTGTTTACAAAACATTGCCGCGACACAATGCATTGTATGTAACAATGTCACATAGCATTTAACAATAATTTCAATTGTCAATTACAACATTAATAATTTATTGTTATAAATATACTAGTTAAAAATTAAGATATTCCTTTTTCTTTTTATTTATGTTCATTATTATTTTTTAAAAGCCATGTTACAGAAATATTTCCATATAAAATCAAGATCTGTTAGACTTACAGTCGCAAATTGGAAACTGCTGTGACAGATGTAACAGCACTAAAAAACCATAAGATGCAGCAAAACATTTTATTTATTAATGTTTTCTGCCATATTTACTGACTTTCTTTAGGTAGAACAAGAATTTGAATGTAAGTTAAGAACAAACACAATAGTAATTTAAAAATAGAATTCTAGAATATAAACATTTGAAATGTAGAAAGCCAGATAATTAAAAGTAAACAATAAAAAAATACAAACATAAAAAGTATGTCATTGACTTATGGTCTAATTAATATGTCAATTCATTTTAAATGGAAATTTCAACTTATTGGGGTCAAGATAGTACTATGATATCTAAAGTACCTTTGAAAAATATTCAATCTATTAGACCATCAAATTGAATACTTACAACAATCAATAAACATGCAATTTTATTCAAATATTATACATATACATACAGTGAAATCTGTTCAAAACAGAAACATGCACCTGCCTAAACAGAAAAAATTCTTCGGAATACATCAGTTTTCTACATTAAAAACATCTTGTTCAAAATGGAAACCTGTCAAACCAGAAAAAATATTCAGTACCATGCAGTTCTGGTTTACACAGGTTTTACTGTAATTTAATTAAAGTATATATATATATATATACTTTATATATATTCTGATTTTTCTTTATATATATATATAAAGAAAAATCAAAATCATTATACAGGGATGTGCAAAAGTAGGTATACAGTGTTATTATGGAAAAGACACACGGAGAAAATAGGAAGAAAAAACATTTATTTTTATGTATTAATTAAATCACAAATAAGGAATACAAACTAATAAAAAAAAATAATAATAATAATAATAATGAACACCAAGCATTTGTATTTCTCAGATTCTCAATTGTATACCTACTTTTGCACCCCTGTACATTAATTGAAAAAAGTTATGCACCCAGATAGAATTGTTCAATTACTCAGCATACAGCTATGTCTCAGATATGTATATAAATGATTAAAGTTGCAATCCAATTGCACACCAAGTAATGCAACCATACTACATTAAAATTGCTATCTTAATATCTTAGCAAGTCTCTGCAAGTCTTTTTATACATTCAGAAGTTTTAATTTACCTGTTGTTTTGATATCTCTAAATTCCAGGCATGTCTATATGATGCAGTCAAAGACATTACACACAGCTTATGTGTTTGAGCCAGCTACAGTAATATTTTTGTTCACTATCTACTGACAAATAAAAGCCTTGCCTTGCTATGCAACTCTCTGTAGCAGGTGACTAACATAGGCAAATATGTATGTCCTGCTGTTAGCACTCCAAAATTGCCAGCTTTTTGGTGGTGTCATAATGGAGAATCATGGACTGCTACAGACTGGCAGCGTATTTTTTTTAACAACAAATCTTATTCTGTTTGGGAACAGACAGCCATTGTGTTAAATTGTAGAGAATTTTAATCCCACCATTATCCACTGCTCCCCTCTGCACTTTGAGTGGCATGCTGCTTCTAATTGCTGGCCTGGTATGACAGCCATTCCTAGTAGTGGTGCAACGGATAATGTTGGCAAAGTAATATATTTGGAAAATTCTATTTCCTTACATGTAGCCTTTCATGATGGCTGTGAACAGCCATTTTCCAAAATCATAAAACAATTTATTCCAATACAGTTCTTTGATATTATTTTACCATTTATTATATCATTAATTAAAAACGAAAGCAAATTTGCTTGTTTAGTTTTACATAAAGAATTAAATCATGGCCAAATATTTGATACTGTGGGACACAGGGCATCTTCAGTGTTTATTCAGAGTTGACTGACATTTTGATTTTATAATCATCTATGCTAAAATGCCACTTCACATAAACACAGTACAGAATTTTACTGTTGTTATATTTTTTGCTACACCCACATTCATTTATGTGGATTATTAAATGTGTGGGTGCAACTACAGTTTAAGAAGCACTGTTCTAGATAACTTGATTAAATTTTGGAGAAAATAAAAAATTTAACAAACTCCACTATACCTTTAAAATGCAGTCTATTTTGCACACTTATCTAACATTTTCGGTCAGATTCACAGACCTTCTTCAGGATTGAACTATCAGATTTCAAATTTGCAAAATGGAAATTCCAAAATGTACGTTCTATAATCTTCTCAATTGCGCATGCTCATTATTATAATTTTAATGTCGCCGCTTTCCATGCCAATGCTATTTTGTTTGATTCACGGAAATTTATATTTTGCCCTTTTTCTTTGCACTTGTAAATGTGCCAGGCTTCTGCATACTTTAGATGTCTTCTATTTTCCACTTTTTGTATGCTCCATTTGATTTCGATCTCTGTTGGATCTGCGATCGCATAATTAGCCAAAGCCGTGATTGGTTGTTTAAATCTTACATTCTTTTTGTGCTCCTTCAATCTTTCATTTAACGATCTTTTAGTGGCTCCTATATAATATATCTCCTTATTCAGCCTCTTATCATACAACGGTATTCTGTATACACCTGGAATCAGCCTCCTGTCAACGGGTATTTCGTCATTTCTTAGCATTTGGAATATTGTCGTGTTTCTCTTGTACGCTATTTTCTTGTTGCTTTCTATTCCTATTTTTTTGTAAATGTTACTTAACTGAGCCCTGTATTCCATTACGGTGAACTCCTTTTTCTCTCTTTTATTTTTATTTTTATTGCCTTCTTTTTCTGCTCGTATTAAGGCTTTTATTTTATTCTCCTTAAGTCCAACATCTCTTGCTAGCTTTGCGATGTATTCAAGCTCTTTACACGTATCATGAATCCTGCTACAATGAGTGTATGCTCTTTGCAATTAGTGCTCTAAATGCTGCTATTTTGAAGCTTGTTGGGTCATGCGAGGACCATGGTATCAAATCCAGAACGTACATCGGCTTTCTATATACTTTCGTATTGATTACCCCTTCTTCATCTACTTCGACCTCTATATCTAAGAAATGTATTCTTTTTTGATTTTGCTGCTCTAATGAATCTGACCGAAAACATTAGATAAGTGTGCAAAGTAGACTGCATTTTAAAGGTATAATGGAGTTTTTTAAATAGTAATGCAGTTAGAGATATAATAAAAAATTTAACTTACACTATGTACATTTTAGAGATGTTTCCTCGTTTTGTTTACATGCATACATCCATGAAACTTTTTCTGTGTATGTGTTAGTGTCTATTTCATTTAATATCTCAGACAGGGATAAAGGTTAAAAAATGAAATTTGTATATAAAGGGCATTGATGCTTTTAAATTTTGGTGGTTAAAGGTCATAGGGTCATGTATCACAAATCGAATGGGGTCAGACTTAATGAAAATTTTTCTCATTATTGGCTTTTATAAAAAACTCATCTCTACCCTCAAAATTAAACCTTTTGCTTTTTTTTTATAATAATAATATAAAAGTCATTTTAAGTAAAAACTTGTAACAGATGGTGCCACACACAATTTTAACTTTATGCTGATGTGTCTTAATGCTTCTTAAACATAATTATTATTTGTTGGGAAAGTTAGCAACTTAGTGCTGGATTTTTTTGTGTGCACTAACACAGTATAAACTCAGACATGTTTCTAAAACGTTGTAAGTTTTTGGATGTAGGAAACCATTAACAAAACCCAGTACTTTCACAAATATATAGCTTTTATCGCCATCTACATCATTTATTTATTAATTTACTGTTTACAAAAAATACAATATTCTCATATGCAACAAAAATAGATTTATAGTGTGGCCATCAGCCATATTTTAGTTTGTAGATAGTTTATAATTCCTTATTTTATTTCTATTCTTCTACTTTCTTTCTATTGTCTTCGAGAACTTTCCGTATCGATCATTACTACTTGAAGGGGGAGACTTACCCTTTCTCAGAACCAAGGATGAAACAAAGGAGTAAGGTATTAGTGCTTCTCCAAATTTGGGAAAATAAACAAAAGAAAATATAGCCTGAGGTAAGAAGAAAGAAGACAGGAGACAACTTTTTGGCTGGACCTCAAAAAGGAATGGACATATAGTGTAGTGAGCGAAGCTCGGAAAGAGAGAGGTGGGAAGAAAATGGCAGGTATAGGAGAGGACTGTCAAGATTAGAGAGGAGGAAGCATGAGAGACTAAGGAATACTGAAAGAATCAGAGAACCTCAAGAACGAATTGCTGAATCAGTAAAGAAGAATAAAAGATCACATCTGTGAAAGGGCACCTCCCCGAAGATATCGATCAATCAACGTGGACCCAGGTACTCTCTATCTATCTCTTTATACTTTCTACACTCTTCTAAGTGTAATCATTTCCCTGTTATATTAGTTTTAAGTTAGACATAAGATTAGTTTTTAAGTCGGTTATCAAGGTTTTGTGTTATGTGCATGTATATTATATACTTGTACGAGAATAGGAGGCAACCTATTTCCCTGTGAGGATAATAGAGTAAAAACAAAACCATTAAGTTGGGATCTTTGTAACAAAACAAGAAAAAAGAACTGTGTTCAGAGAGCATTAAAGGAATATTCAATTATACACAATTTTTGTTCCTGTGTTCCTATTTGTAACGTTTATTTGCGGACTTAAAAATCTCTTGTTACGAACAACCACAATAGTATTTGTCTTATGATAACCTATCCATATTGCTGCCATCACAATTTTAAAAATAAATTGATGAAAACACTAATAATTAATTCTATATAATTATGACAACCCAAACAACTGACTATATGCAAATTACACAATGAAAAATACGAGACAGTCCAGCAAATAAAGGTTAATAAACAACATTTACAGACGTTTTCTGCTGTGTTAAACTATGTAAATTTAAATAAAAATATTTTTATTTAGAAATTACAATGTAAAAAAGGGCAACTAAACAGTTTTATGCACCTAGTTGTGACAATAAAAACAGAAAAATAAACAGTAATCAAAAAATGTAAAAGTAAAATTAATAAGTCATATCAAAATTTATTTTTCTAAAAACAGGATTTTCCATAATGAATAATTTGTTACAAAAACTTTTACCATATAAGCGTTAAATTAAATACGTATGTCACTAAATACACAAGCGCTTTCTCAAAATGTATCTATTATAAATGTATAACACTTCTCCCGTGGGGGAATTTTTCTAAAAATCCCTTCTTAGTGTACATTCTCTTGACGTGACCTATTAAAACGCAAAAAACCGCACTTAAAATAGTATAAATAGAAGCAGAGTTCTTCACAGTAAACCTTAATCTTGTCTATCTCCTTCCCAGTGGGGAGAATTTCAACAAGTATATTATATAAAAACACGTGCATATTCGAATGCAACGTTGTGTCAAGATTTCAAAGGAATCGGTAGGAACAAACAAACATTACATTTTTATATATATATATATATATAGATAAATGATGATCTGCTTTAGTTCATCCTCACAGAAAAGCAAACTTAGGTAATTGTACTTGCAGAGTTAGTGCCATCTGTTGGACATAAAAGCCTTAATGCTAGATGATATCTTTTAATTTATATGAATGTTTAACGGAATAATATATAGCCTATGTCCACCTTGAAGTTCCATTTTAAATATTGGTGAAAGAATTTTTGAAATCAAATGAGTAGTTTTGGAGATTACCTCCTACATCCAAACTTACAAACTTTACCTCTTTACGATATTAGTATAAATTACACATGCATAGAATGTTATTACAATGAAAGGGTTATCACACAGAAAACTATTTATGTCTTATATATCCCTAAAATGCATTTCGGCCCCTGGGGTTAATGGCCCTCTTCAGTTAGGTGAACAACATTTATAAAATATAAAGCAAAAATTACAAAGGCATAATGACTTCTAGGCAGAGGCTGCACAGCCTAGTAGCTCAAGCCCTATCAGCTATAACCAACCAACTATAAGTGGTCAGAGCCAGTGGCGTAGCTATATATTCAGCACCCTGGAGCAAATAGAATCGGTGCACCCCTTTGTTCCTCGGAAGAGGTCTGGCAATATTTATTTTGAACATTTAATTTAAAAACATATATCTAATTATTTCAATTCAAAACCTTATTTAACAACAATTTATTTGAGATTTGAGGCATTTCAACAATAAGATATTCAATTTTAATAAACACAAATATAATAATAAAACAAAATATAATTCTTTAAGTACAGAGTACCTAATAATATTTACTACATAGTATATAAATTGTATTGACAAAATGTATGCAATTTAGGTTTCATAACTAATACATAATAATACATTAAAAAATCTTCAAGATTGTTGTTTTCTCGCTTTTTCATTTGCAAATTGGTCAGTTATTTTCTACAGATCAAGTTGACAAGCTATTCTTTATTCAATTGATATAATAACCAGAGCTAAGACAGTGTTGTGACATGCTACTTCTTAAATAAGTTTTGATTAATTTTAGTTTTGAAAAAACTTTGTTCTACTGTTGCTGTCGTTGCCCGTAAAGTTAAAAAAATGAGGCATGTGGGAGAACCTACTTGAGGATGTGGTGGGAATTAAAAGTAGTTCGGCAACTTTGCTTATAGAAATAATTTCATTTACCTGACTATAAAAACACATTTTAAATCGAAGCAGTTGAGATCCAAAGCTAGGCAAAATGTCAAAGGGATATTACCTGATCCTTCCAGAATATTTTTATCAGGTGACGTGACAAGATATACAAGTGATAAACACTTCAAAAGCATACAGTATATACAAGGGTAGTCCCAGAAGTACCCGACCTAACAAAGAAGACCCAAAAAATTTGATAAAACATATCTTTATTTTTCAACATAGTCTCCTTTTAGCTCGATACATTTTTTCCAGCAATGTACAATAGCTTCAATTTCCTGTTTATAATGAGAACTGTCGAGCTTCTCAAAATAGCCATCAACCACACTTTACCTCTTCATTGTTGGCAAATCTTTTATCACCAAGCCATTTTTTTAAGTTTGGAAAGAGAAAATAATCCAAGGGGGCTAAATCTGGCGAATAGGGTGTGTGAGGAAGCAATTTGAACCTTAACTCATTGATTTTGGCCATCGCAATAACGGATGTGTGAACTGGTGCGTTGTCTTGATGAAGCAACACTTTTTTTTCGCCAAATGTGGCCGTTTTTTCTTGATTTCATTGCTCAAGTGCTGCAATAAATTCGCATAATACTTGCCATTGATTGTTTTTCCTGGGCGCATTCCAAAAAACTGACGCCATGACCTTGCCAGCAGATGGAACTGTTTTCGCCTTCTTTGGAGCTGATTCTCCCCTTTCAGTCCATTGTTTCAACTGTTCTTTCATCTCAGGTGTGAAGTGATGGACCCATGTTCCATCCATGGTTATGAATCGACACAAAAACTCGGCTTTGTTGCTGCGAAACATTGCCAAAGACTTGAGTGAAACAACCTCACGACGCTGCTTTTGTTCCATTGTGAGCAAACGCGGCACCCATCTTGCGCACAGCTTTCTCATGTCCAAATTTTCAGTTAAAATGCGATGTATAGCACTTTTTTAAATGCCTACCATGTCTGCTAGCTTGCACTTTGAGTCGACTGTCATCCAATATCATTTTGTGGATTTTTTCCATCATTTCTGGCATGGTCACTTCACTTGGTCGACCACTACGATGTTCGTCTTGGCAGCTCATACGGCCTTGTTTAAACTTTGCCACCCAATATTTTATTGTTGTAAATGATGGAGCAGACTCCCCCAGAGTAGAATCTAGCTCAGCTTTAATATTGGTTGGACTGAAACCTTTCAAATGAAAGTGTTGTATCACATAATGATGACAAATTTTTTCCATGTTTACAAATTCACTGAGATTGTTCATTATTTATGGCTGCCAAAAAAATACTATACAATGTAACGTCATCAAACTTCAAACTTAAGCTTTATAAAATGGATACTTTCAAACACAGTAGTTTTTTTCAAACAAGTACCGCCATCTATGTCAGGTCGTGTACTTCTGGGACAACCCTCGCATTTGTCCAACGGAGTCAAATCTAATAGTTAATTGATTAATTATTAAATCCAAAAATTTTTTTACCAATGTTTTAACAATCGACTTTTCTAACTTGGTGCCCTTGTGATTCGTGCACCTGGAGCACTATGCTCCAACTGCTCCACAGTAGCTACACTTCTGGTCAGAGCCATTCATTAGGTTAATTTACAAGCAAATTAAACATGGTAATTATCAATTGGATAAGAAAACTGAAAGACTTGCACAGGGTGCAACTAAAATGGTGATATGGGAGTGTATTATGCCTGTTCATGCAAGTATTAAAGTTTCAATACGTTACTCCAAATTGGAAAGGTCAATATACGGTACTGAGTGTTTTTGTGATCGATTGAAGGTAGTGGGGGTTCAGTGAAGTATGAGATGCAATAAAGATCTTTGACAGCTACATCTGTAAAATTACACCCCTTTTAGATATCTCACCATGTTGTCGAGATGTTCACAGTGCAATTGTAAAGCTGTTGACAGTTAAGGGGTGTGTACGGTTTTAAACATTTTGATTGTTAATAGTTTATAATTTTAATATTTTGTAAGTGTGAGTCTTGTAATAAATTCTTTAAGTTAATTTTTACCTTATATTTTATAAATGTTGTACACCTAACTGAAGAGGGCCATTAACATCAGAGGCCGAAATGCATTTTAGGGATATATAAGGCTTAAATAGTTTCATATGTGTGATAACTCTTTCATTGTAATAATATTCTATGTATGTGTAATAAAGTATGTGTATTATATATCTTAAAAAAAGATATTAAAGGCATATTGTTAATTGTTAATCTTGACATCAACTACCTCCTGGAAGCACCAAAAACAAAAATGGTGACTCCACAACAGAGAAGGCATTTAGCTTTCTGCAGTTTGTAAAGTCAAAATCACTTGTCATTATGCAACGTGAGTAATCTTCAGGAGTTGTAGAATCATGGCTGCTGTAAGACAACAAATGTGCCACGTGAGCATAGGAAGTGTGGTTATTCAGAAAGATATATTTGTGGGTCCACGAGGAACCGTTACAAATAATACAGAAACAAAATTGCACACAATGAAATATTCTTTTTTATTTTCTCCGAATGCAGTTCTTTTAATATACAGATCCCAACTCGACAGATTTTCACTTCAATACCCACACAGAGAAGTGGAGGGGTCGTCTCCTATTATTGTACAGATAGGTATCACACGCGCACATAATACAGAACAAAAGAATAAACTTAATGACTAACTTAAAACTAATCTTAAATCTATCTTAAAAAGTAACAAGGAAAGGAAATGAATAGACTTAGGAAAGCAAGGGAAAGATAGGAAAGTAAACAGAATGTACCCGGGTTCAAGTCATCTGATCGATCTCCTATACGATTTCCATCCTCACAATCGTGATCCCTTCTCTTTCTCTAGTAAACCAGTGGTTCAATGTCTGGATTCTCTCACTCTTCTAGTGTCCGATGGATTCTCGTACTTCTTTCTGTGTTCAGTCTTGGAAGGGTTCTTTGTCACGACTCAGTCTCCTCTCTTTCACCCTCTTTTGAGTCTGGAGCGCTGCATCCGACGTCTGTTTTCTCCAAGGTCCATCCAAAAAAGTCTACACTCCTCTCTCACATTGCCTTGGGCTCTCGCCTCCTTTGTCTATCTCCCCAAATTAGGGGAAGTCTTAATCTCATCTTCCTTTGTTCACCTCTCTGTTCTTATAAAGGGTAATCCTCCCCCTCAAGCAGTAATGGTTTATGTAGAAATTGCTTTGAGACAATGGAAAGGAAGTAAGAAAGTAGAAACGAAAGAAGAATATAGAAAGAAAAGAAAGAACTTACGAACTACATAAAAACTAAAATATGACTGACAGCTACAGAAGAATTTGAGTATTGTTTGAATATGTGCTGTATGACACAAGATGCATGTGTTGAGAAATTATAATGGTTAAATGTGAAACTTGGATGGTTATATTTTAATGTACATTACAACATTCTTATTTAATAATTAACAAAATTACAATAATTTAAAATGGTAGCATTCTTTTTGGAGTACTGTGTATAATAAATATATTTGTTAAACAAATTGATATGTTATTTTGGAAGATAAGCATTTTGTAAACAAATATATAGATAAAATATTCATAAATTATATCTATAATATTGAAATCATCAAGAGTAAATAAAAAATTTTTGAATTGACAAAAATTAAGTTAATTTACTTTTAATTAAATTACTATTATTTCAATTTAACAACATTTAATTACATTCTTCAAAACAATTTTATGAATTCAGATTGAAAATGGTGAAGTCATAACTACAAACAATACATTTACCGGAGAGGCTAATTATCGCTGCCAGGTGGGATTTCGTCTGGAGGGAAACCAGCGGCGACGTTGTTTGGCAGATGGCAAATGGGATGGTCTTGATCCATCCTGTGAAATTATAAAATGTGCCGAACCAATGCAAGTACAGCACGCCTATCTATTATATTCAGATGTCAGGTAATTTAAATTTACTCAAAAAAGATTTCTCTCTATTCTGTTTTTGTAATTATACCAAATTTGTTAGGTATGGATCAGTTGTTGAGTATTATTGTGATGAAGGTTACAAATTAAAAGGGCTGAGTCAAAGAATTTGTAGGGAAGATGGATTTTGGGAAGGCGAAGAACCTTACTGTGAGACTATCCGCTGCCAGTCACCTTCAGTAATTGAAAACGGTGATATAATGGTTCCAGATACAAAGTTTGGTACACATATTTCTTATTCCTGTCATAGAGGTTATGAACTTGAAGGTCCAAGCAGTAGAGTGTGTCAACAAGATGAACAGTGGAGTGGAAAAGAGCCTAAATGTCTTCCTATATATTGTCCAGATGATGAACTTAAATTACCCAATGGTCATATCAAACTAGAAAGTAATTTGATGGGTTCTGTTATTTTATATAGTTGTGATGTCGGTTTTGAACTGATCGGATTAATATCTCGTACATGCCAAGAAAATAAAGAATGGGAAGGAATGCCTCCCATATGTGCAAAAGTTACTTGTCCACCACCGATACCGCCATTAAATGGCGAAGTGGTCTGGTTTAATCACAGGTAATTATTTAAAATTTTAATTTCATTCACAGTGAAAAGAAAACAGCATTAGACATTTAAAACTAGATTATTTTGGATGTATTATTATAAATATCATTAATAGTTTTCTATTTTCAGTTTTGGTGATTCAATAACTTACAGTTGTCATAAAGGATATACATTACAAGGAGATTTGCATAGAATTTGCTTACCAGATGGTACCTGGAGTAATCAAGAACCATTCTGTGAACCTATCAAATGTAGTCTTCCATCTAATATTGAGTATGGTTATGTAAGATATGATAATTTAAATTACAGGTCAAAAGTAAAATATAGTTGTCATAATGGTTATAAGTTAATTGGTTCTAAATACATAGAATGTCGAGCAGATCACAGTTGGGACGGTGCAGTTCCTCACTGTGAACAAATTTTATGTCCAGAACCTCCGCCTATAAAATATGGACATCATATGACAGAGAATTTTACAATTGGCTCGAGAGCAATTTATGCATGCGACAAAGGATTTATCATGGACTCTTCTAAGCTAGAATGTAATGCAAATGGAAAATGGATAGGAAAAATACCATCTTGTAATATTGTGTCTTGTTCTGCTCCCTCCAAATTTAAATTTGGCAAAATCATTGGCAAGAATTTCACTTATGGAAATACAATACACTTCAAATGCAATTCTGGTTGGGAATTAATTGGCAATTCTGTTCTTTTTTGTGAAGAAACTGGAAATTGGAATTCATCATATCCTTCTTGCATAGGCACATTTTGTCCTTCTCCAGAAGTTATTCATCATGGGCAGATTATTGCAACTGATTTAAAATATGGAACAAGCATTACGTATCACTGTAATCCTGGTTACCAGTTGATAGGTGACAGTTACCGCAAATGCGAAATTGATAATACGTGGAGTGGCAAGCCACCGAAATGTTTACCAGTACTTTGTCCCGAACCACCAGATATAGCTCAAGGTACCAAAATAGGTAACTTATTTGAATTTGGGTCCAATGTCACATTTGAATGTAATCATGGTTATCTATTACATGGATTGTCAACTTTGCATTGTTTAGAGAATGGAACATGGTCTGCATCAATACCAGTTTGTGTAGAAGTATCATGTTCCATTCCTGAACGAGTTAAAAACGGTGAAGTTGTGGTACCTATCAGAAAAAGGCAATACCAAAAAGATGATTCCATGCAGGCAGACGAGGGCTTTTTATTAGGTCATAGAGGAGATATTACTGTAGATTCTGACATGATAATTGAAGCATCCCAGTCAGATATATTTCGACTTGGTGCAAGAGTAATTTATAAATGTGCAAAAGGATTCCATTTAGAAGGTGAAAGAATGCGTACATGCCAGAAAGATGGTCACTGGTCAGGTGAAACCCCATATTGTAAGGCTGTAAGTTGCAATAATGTCAGCAGTATTGAAAATGGAAATGTAAGTGTTTCAACCATTACTTTTCTATCCGAAATTAATTATACTTGTAATAGTGGTTACAAATTGATTGGATCTAATAAACGTATTTGTTTATCAAATGGTTCTTGGTCAGGAAACTCTCCACATTGTGTGCTCATTAAATGTTCACAACCATCATCAATTCCGCATGGAAATGTTAAATGGGATAATTTGAACTATGGAGGAATTGCAATGTATGAATGCAACACTGGATACAGATTAATTGGAAATGTAAGTCGGATTTGCCAAAACAATGAACATTGGAGTGGTTTAGAACCAAACTGCCAACCTTTGGAATGTACGAAACTGACAAATCCAAATAACGGATGGGTTCAAACCAACAGTCTTATGGTGGGAACATTAGCAAAATATGGATGTAAAGAAGGATATGAACTTACAGGTCCAGCTATACGCACTTGTCTTATGAATGAAACATGGAGTTCTACAATTCCTTCTTGTCATATAACAAGCTGTTTTCCATTACCTGCTGTAAAGTATGGATACATTATTGGTTTGAAATTTACTTTTGGATCTGTTGTGAAATATAAATGCTATACTGGTTACACTTTAATAGGACCTGCAGAGAGGTCATGTCTTGCCAATAAAAGTTGGTCAGGAGAAAGCCCTCAATGTAATCCTCTAAATTGTCCTCGTCCCCATGCTCCTCATCATGGTTCTGTTTATGTACCCAAACTTGCAGTTGGAAGTTATGCAAATTATTCATGTTATGAAGGATATGAATTACGTGGAAATTCTTCTCGAATGTGCATGCCCGAGCTAATGTGGAGTGGAGATGTACCTAACTGTGTTATTATCAACTGTTCATCTGTTACTACGATTCCTTATGGATCTGTAATGTATACAAACTTTACTTTTGGATCTGCTGTGAAATTTTCATGCCTACCTAAGTATCAACTGTTAGGTTCTGAAGAAATATGGTGTTTACCAAACAAAGAATGGTCATCTGATATTCCGACATGTAATAGATACATTTGTGATAATCTTAATAATGATAAACACACTCTGATATCCCCTCTCGGACCACATCAAGTTGGTCAAACTGTGAAATTCAACTGTATCATGGGATATCAATTACAAGGAAAAAATATGTTAAAATGTGATGCAAATGGTCACTGGGAACAAAGTATACCAAGGTGTATACCTGTAGAATGTGGTCCACCACCTGAAATAATGAATGGAAGAATAAGTTTCCTTTCTAATAACAAATCTAACAGTATCCAATATATGTATAAGAGTAAAATTGCTTATGTTTGCAATGATGGCTATGAATTAAATGGCAGCCGTGTACTTGAATGCGAAAGGGATGGTTATTGGGTTGGAGAAAAACCACAATGTATTGAAGTTAACTGTGGGCATCCACCCATAGTCCATCATTCTACAGTTCAAGTGGAACATAAACCAGGTCTTTCGACAGCAATCTACTTATGCAATTACGGTTATAAATTGATAGGATCAGAAAAACATTTTTGCAAAGATGGCAAAGAATGGAACATAAACAAGTAAAAAAAATTTTTTTGTAGTGTTTTTCTTTTAAATTTTTATTTAATTAATAAATTTTATATACACATTTTCCAGTACCCATTGCGAAAAAATATTTTGTGGTCCACCTCCGTATTTTCAATACAGCAAATCAATCAATTTACTTTCAAATAATTATGAAGTCGGAAGTTATGTCACTTATACCTGTTTACCTGGTTACGAAAATATCGGAGGAGAAAGTCTTAGTTGTTCAGAGGAAAACAAGTGGATAGGCAGGATACCCAACTGTTTGCCGATCAGCTGTTCTAAGCCTCCTGCACCTAAACACGGAATTGTCAAAGGTGAAGAATATACTTTCCAAAGTATTGTTTTGTATAGTTGTGACAAAGGTTACAAATTAATTGGAAAAGATACTAGAGAATGTCAATCAGATGGAAAATGGGGTGGAGACATTCCAGAATGTAAAAGTAAGTACAGTTTGCTACAGAATATTTATAATAATTCAGTTTAAAAAATTTATAGACCTAGCATAAAACAAGGATCAAACTTATTAAAATGTAGAAAACATTTTAATATAATTAGTCCTTTTATCTGATGTTAACTGAATTTTTGAACACTAATGAAATATATAGATTTAAACATATACATTGTCTTCAACAAAATGATACATTTAATAATATTTTTAAAGTAATCCATTGCAATGAATTAAATGAGCCACGTAATGGATATCTATGGAAGGAAGTCGAAATCCGACAGCCAATAGTTGGCGATCGCATTTGGTTCTCTTGCGAAAATGGCTATAACTTGGTTGGAAGCGAAAGCATCCAGTGTCAAGAAAATGGATTATGGAAACCAGAAATTCCACACTGTGCAGGTAAAATCTTAATATATTCTTAATATGTTAATAAATCAAGAATTTTTTGACATGTATAATTGAATTGAATTTCTGATGTAGCAATAACATGTCCACCTCCCACCGACTATCCCCCTAAAACAGTTATAATTAAACATGAAGAAATGTTTTCATTTGGAGATCAGCTAGCACATGTTTGCGAAGCAGGATACAGACCCGATGGTGATCTGACTATAAAGTGTCTGGAAAATGGAACATGGTCTCAGCCAAATGGAATCTGTTCAAGTTAGTTTGTCGTTAAGTTAAAATGTATTTAAAAAGATTTATCATACAGGAACGTACTTCACTCAAATGGACAAATCAGATCTTTGTAATAGTCATTCTGCAAGATGCATTTTGGGTTGGTCTAGACCCAGAATGCATCTCGCAGAATGAAGTCCTTAAATTATCAATGTATTGTACTACATGATTTAAAAACACAAAGTTTAAAGTACAAAAAGCTTCAAGTAAATCATGTATTTAAAATGTTTTGTAAGTTATTAGAAATAATGAATATTAATGAAAAAATAATAATAATATGGAAATATTTTGAATTTATCTAAGTTTCATACATAATTAAGATTAACTGTGAAGATATGGTCTTATAATCTGGGTTGAGAAAAACTTTCCTAGAGAAAAGAAGCATATACCCTGTCAATAAAATTTAAAAATATAACATTTGTCTTAAAATTTTTAATTAAAACTATTTAATTTTAATTCAAAATATTAAATATTAATTTGTATACACAGAAGTGTCTTGTGGACGACCACAGATTAATAATGGTGGAATTGTTCTTGGAATGTCCTACATGTATCATGACAAGGTTGTTATTAAATGTCCTCCTGGAAGTAAATCTTCTGGAAAGGTTGTCCTTACATGTAAGGGAAATGGTAAATGGAATGATGAACCGTATTGCCAAGGTAAATTTCACAATTATAATATATATATGTTTCATATTTACATTTCAAATTACTTTTAATGTCAGAAGTCAAAATACTTTTATCTACCAGTGACCAAGTGGATAAAATCACTAAATGCTAGTAATTTGTCACAGATTTGGATCATGCCAGTTTTTCAGGATTTCTTCACATGTATAGGAGCAGTTTTCAATAGAACGGCCTCCTGGGAGGTACCCCTTCTTGACAGGTTGCCTATGTTACCTTACCTTATTCTGTCAATTCAACCTGATCTAAATTTTAGGCTTCTGAATGTTAATAGTAGTTTTAAATGTAAATATGAGACTAATAAGGCATTATAAGCTTTATTTCATATTTATATTTGCATACAAAAATAATTTTAGTTTCAAATTCTAAAATATTATATAAACCTAAAGAAATAAAAGACAATTAATCATACTTTTTACTTATTTAATTAAAAATATATGCTCTTGATTTTAGTAGTGTCTTGTTCCTGTACATCATACTCTACTGATAACGATAGAGTTGTATGACAATTGTTATCAGGAAAAGTATGATGTACAGGGACAATTCATATATCTAACTCCATTCTGGAGAAAATTTTTGAATTCAAATTACATGAGTTCTGTTCCAGACAGGAAGTTCATTTATAGTTAATTAGGGCCTTCTGCCCCTAAGCTTTCCATATCTGGTCTTGACTTTCATCTATCTAACTCCATTCACAAGATTAAGGAAAGACAGACAGATGGATGCCTGTGGGAATTTATAGGTCTGCAATTTGAAAATTGCAGCCCAAAATTTGATCATATATGTAATATTCTCTTTCCATTACATATTTATTTAATGTACAGTACACTAGAAGAAAGTGATTTAAAACTAGATGCATCAACAAATATATTAAATCATTTCTAACAAAAGTAGCCTTAAGCTTAGGCTACTTTTGTTGAGATCATTGCAGATTCATCAGTCAACTTCATCCACTTTCTGCTTTAACCTCCTGCAAACAACTACAGTAGGAGAGGAGCTCCCAGTCAATCACATGAAACCCTCCATTGCTGAAAAATATGAAGAATGTAAAGAATAAAACAAATCTCCTGTTCACAATCCCAAATTATCCCAATAGACCTGCATTTATGAACACCAGGTAGTGAGTTAGTAATGCTAAATCAAGATATTTAACAGTGAAAATAACTTCTCATAGCTTTCATAACATTATATATGTAGATTCATCAGTTCACAATCCAAATGACACCTATCTGTATATTGTCATCCGCGTGTATATTGTCGATCTCTGCTGTAAAAAAAAAAAAAAAAAAAATTTGTTTTCTTTTATCTATAATCTATTGTGTATATATATATATATTTTGTCAATGTAATTAATGTAAACGATCGTCGCGATTGCTGTACGCGCGGTTTTATTTGTGTTTTGGGCGGTTTTTGTGTGGCAGCACGGTGAGAGTGGTGGAGGAGTTATATATAGTGGGGAACCGGAAACCATTCATTCTGGTTCCTGGCGTGCAACAGTGAAGGTGTGTCCTTCGATTGTCTTGTGTAGACCCTTTGTGCTTTGTGTAAGCTGCCACGTGCCAGGCTTAAGCCGACCTATCGTATTGTGATTCAATTATAAATATATATTTGGTGCATAAAGTTTGTTAAATAATATATCGTACTGGTCTCCTCCTTTTTGTGGCAATCATTTTTCATTCACCCCTGCGGATATCATACCTCAGATATTCGCAGATTCCACATATTGGCGTCCACGACAGGATTGCCACGTGTAACAATGGAGATGACGAGTATGGAACCTTCAGACGATCGTTCAATCCCTGTACCGAGCACCACTTCCCAAGCAATTCATCAGGATATGGTAAATGGAACCCCAGTAGTCACGGGATACCTAGGGATGATTCCAATGTTCTCTAGTTCACCGACGGATAGTGTTACAATCGAGCAATTCTTTGACATACTGGAAGAAGTGTCGTCCATCGCAGGATGGGACAATGGAACACGTTTGGTGGTGGCACAATCGAGACTGAAGAATGAACCATTCAAGTTACTTATGGACTTGCGGGCTGTTTATGGTAAGGACTATGTTCGAATAAAGACGGCTCTTGTATGTAGTCTCCATCGGCCTACAACGAGTGAAGGAAATACATTGAAGGACTTTATTAGTATACGACAAAGGCGCAGCGAAACTGTCGGTGAGTACAAGGTTCGTTTATGTATCGCGTTCGAGAAAATGATTTGTTCGAATCCTCATATGGCTACGCTAAGGGACGAGATGCTCCGTAGCCAGTTCGTCCAAGGACTCACCCTGGAATTGAGGATGAAGTTGTTAGAACGCGATCCTCAGTCGTTTGATAGTGCGGTCGAGGTAGCGGAAAGATTGTATAAGATCGAACAATCGTGCAGTTTTCATAAAGTACAGGTGGGTGGCATAGTCGTGCCTCCGTTTAACGGGACGGAAGATCCCAGTAAGGAATCAACTAACATGGCCGAGCTATCAGCAAAACTGGCTAGTTTAGAGGAAACCGTTACTAAGCTTTCGCAGGCAGTCATGGGATTGTCTGTTAATCCAAACAAGCACGACACTAATGAACAAACCAAAAGGGCTGGTCCCGAACGGAAATGTTTCATTTGCAAAAGCAAGGACCACCTGTGCTCTAATTGTCCGTTAAATTTAAACTCGAAGGGAGCCACTGTCGCAGCCAGATCAGTGGCTCGGAATTGATCATCGACCTGGCTGAGGAACCCAAANTAAGGCATTATAAGCTTTATTTCATATTTATATTTGCATACAAAAATAATTTTAGTTTCAAATTCTAAAATATTATATAAACCTAAAGAAATAAAAGACAATTAATCATACTTTTTACTTATTTAATTAAAAATATATGCTCTTGATTTTAGTAGTGTCTTGTTCCTGTACATCATACTCTACTGATAACGATAGAGTTGTATGACAATTGTTATCAGGAAAAGTATGATGTACAGGGACAATTCATATATCTAACTCCATTCTGGAGAAAATTTTTGAATTCAAATTACATGAGTTCTGTTCCAGACAGGAAGTTCATTTATAGTTAATTAGGGCCTTCTGCCCCTAAGCTTTCCATATCTGGTCTTGACTTTCATCTATCTAACTCCATTCACAAGATTAAGGAAAGACAGACAGATGGATGCCTGTGGGAATTTATAGGTCTGCAATTTGAAAATTGCAGCCCAAAATTTGATCATATATGTAATATTCTCTTTCCATTACATATTTATTTAATGTACAGTACACTAGAAGAAAGTGATTTAAAACTAGATGCATCAACAAATATATTAAATCATTTCTAACAAAAGTAGCCTTAAGCTTAGGCTACTTTTGTTGAGATCATTGCAGATTCATCAGTCAACTTCATCCACTTTCTGCTTTAACCTCCTGCAAACAACTACAGTAGGAGAGGAGCTCCCAGTCAATCACATGAAACCCTCCATTGCTGAAAAATATGAAGAATGTAAAGAATAAAACAAATCTCCTGTTCACAATCCCAAATTATCCCAATAGACCTGCATTTATGAACACCAGGTAGTGAGTTAGTAATGCTAAATCAAGATATTTAACAGTGAAAATAACTTCTCATAGCTTTCATAACATTATATATGTAGATTCATCAGTTCACAATCCAAATGACACCTATCTGTATATTGTCATCCGCGTGTATATTGTCGATCTCTGCTGTAAAAAAAAAAAAAAAAAAAATTTGTTTTCTTTTATCTATAATCTATTGTGTATATATATATATATTTTGTCAATGTAATTAATGTAAACGATCGTCGCGATTGCTGTACGCGCGGTTTTATTTGTGTTTTGGGCGGTTTTTGTGTGGCAGCACGGTGAGAGTGGTGGAGGAGTTATATATAGTGGGGAACCGGAAACCATTCATTCTGGTTCCTGGCGTGCAACAGTGAAGGTGTGTCCTTCGATTGTCTTGTGTAGACCCTTTGTGCTTTGTGTAAGCTGCCACGTGCCAGGCTTAAGCCGACCTATCGTATTGTGATTCAATTATAAATATATATTTGGTGCATAAAGTTTGTTAAATAATATATCGTACTGGTCTCCTCCTTTTTGTGGCAATCATTTTTCATTCACCCCTGCGGATATCATACCTCAGATATTCGCAGATTCCACATATTGGCGTCCACGACAGGATTGCCACGTGTAACAATGGAGATGACGAGTATGGAACCTTCAGACGATCGTTCAATCCCTGTACCGAGCACCACTTCCCAAGCAATTCATCAGGATATGGTAAATGGAACCCCAGTAGTCACGGGATACCTAGGGATGATTCCAATGTTCTCTAGTTCACCGACGGATAGTGTTACAATCGAGCAATTCTTCGACATACTGGAAGAAGTGTCGTCCATCGCAGGATGGGACAATGGAACACGTTTGGTGGTGGCACAATCGAGACTGAAGAATGAACCATTCAAATCACTTATGGACTTGCGGGCTGTTTATGGTAAGGACTATGTTCGAATAAAGACGGCTCTTGTATGTAGTCTCCATCAGCCTACAACGAGTGAAGGAAATACATTGAAGGACTTTATTAGTATACGACAAAGGCGCAGCGAAACTGTCGGTGAGTACAAGGTTCGTTTATGTATCGCGTTCGAGAAAATGATTTGTTCGAATCCTCATATGGCTACGCTAAGGGACGAGATGCTCCGTAGCCAGTTCGTCCAAGGACTCACCCTGGAATTGAGGATGAAGTTGTTAGAACGCGATCCTCAGTCGTTTGATAGTGCGGTCGAGGTAGCGGAAAGATTGTATAAGATCGAACAATCGTGCGGTTTTCGTGAAGTTCAGGTGGGTGGCGTAGTCGTGCCTCCGTTTAACGGGACGGAAGATCCCAGTAAGGAATCAACTAACATGGCCGAGCTATCAGCAAAACTGGCTAGTTTAGAGGAAACCGTTACTAAGCTTTCGCAGGCAGTCATGGGATTGTCTGTTAATCCAAACAAGCACGACACTAATGAACAAACCAAAAGGGCTGGTCCCGAACGGAAATGTTTCATTTGCAAAAGCAAGGACCACCTGTGCTCTAATTGTCCGTTAAATTTAAACTCGAAGGGAGCCACTGTCGCAGCCAGATCAGTGGCTCGGAATTGATCATCGACCTGGCTGAGGAACCCAAAATCAACGACCACAAGCTCCCAATTATTTCTGGTGAAATTAATGGGCGCACTGTGAGCTTGTTAATTGACACCGGGGCCAAAAGGTCCCTCATTAACCAAAGGAATTTGGAGTCTCTGGGGGGTGCAGACCACCAATGCAATGTGGTCAACGTAAGGGTCAAGGGGGTATCTGGGGGCATCATGAGATGCGACAGGAGTTTTTTGTTTAAAGTGAAGTTCGGTAGTAAGGTCGTTCCTACGCAATTCATCGGTGTCGACTCTGGGATTTTGGTCGGGAATCAAGGCATCCTTGGCATGGACTTCTTGTGTGCCTGCCCGGAAATCTTGACTAAAATAGCGCACATCATGAAAAGGGGTGCTGTTGTGGCAAAGGGAAGTTCGGCAGTTACGATTGTGTCATTGTGCGACACCCCCAATTCACTGGACCCAATTGGACAAGTCGACTTATCATACTTACCCAGCGAGCAGGCTATAAAGATACATGATATTATTAGTGACTCGTCTGATATCTTCCGCGAGACCGTGGAAGGGTTGGTGGGGACGAAAAAATTCGTTCACAACTTCGACTTGTGCACTGATCACCCCATCTATACCCGTCAATACCGCATTCCACATGTGTACTTGCCAAAATTAAAGGAGAAAATTGAGCAATATTTGGAAGCCGGCATAATTGAGCCATCGAATTCTGAGTGGAATTCCCCTATACATATCGTACCAAAAACCAATGGGGAAATCCGTTTCACACTTGACCTAAGGAAAGTCAACGAAGTCACTAAGGGCCAGGACTTCCCTATGATGCGGATTGATGACATCCTTGCGCAATTGAAGGGAGGGAAGATATTTTCTGTCCTAGATTTAAATTCTGGCTACTTCCAGATACCGGTTTTGCCCCACCTCCGCAAAGTATTTGCTTTCTCTACCCCCTGGGGAAAGTATCAACTATGTCGCATGCCCCAGGGTGGCAAGAACTCAGGGCGCTGTTTTCAGAGCATAATGAACTCAATCCTCTCCAAGTATGTAGGAACATCCTGTTTTGTGTTCCAGGATGATGTCGTCCTCTTTTCCAAGAACATTAAGGAACATATCGAGTTGTTAAGAGAAGTGCTCCTCCTTATAAAAGAGGCGGAATTAGTACTAAGGCCTTCGAAATGTAAATTTGCGGTGACTTCCGTCCGTTATCTAGGACACATAATTAGTGATGAGGGAATCTCTCCGGATCCCGATAACATAAAGGCTTTCCTTGAAATACCACCTTCTAGAACGGTGAGGCAAGTACGTTCATTTCTTGGAGCCCTCGGTTTCTACCGGCCATTCATAGAAAACTTTGCCAGCATATCCCTACCACTCACAGAGTTAACGAAAAAAGGACATCGCTTTAAATGGACGAAGGAATGCGAGGACAGTTTTTCCAGGTTAAAGAGGGCTGTCACCACCCCCTCGACGATGAGACATCCGGACTTCGCATCCGATTTTCACCTCTATACTGATGCTTCCGATCTGGCCGTGGGGGCTGCCCTACACCAGAAGTATGGTGATTGTCTCGCTCCTATTGGTTTCTTTAGTAAAAAGTTACATGGCGCCGAGTTAAACTATTCCATCATCGAGAAGGAATGCCTCACACTAGTGTTGGCCCTTCGTCATTTCCGCTTCTTAATCCTAGGTAGGCCAATAATCATGTACTCTGACCACAAACCTTTAGTTTTCCTCAGAGATATGAATAACCATAACCAGCGACTCATGAGGTGGGCCATCGAGATAACCGGGTATGATGTTCAGATGGTACATGTGAAGGGAGGAGAGAATAAGGTGGCCGACACATTGTCTCGTACTCACGATGATCGAACCATCCTACCCGAAGTCAAGGTAAATATCAATTCCGTATCCCCACCTGAGGATAACAACAACAGGAGTGTAAATGATCGAGTGATTGCATCTCAACAATTAGATAGTCGGATAATTGAGATCCGCGACACTCTGTTAAAAGGGGAAGTTGGCAACACCCCCACTAACCTCCAGGACTTTGAGGTGAGTAATAATCTCTTGATCAAAAATGGCCTAAACTATAGAGGTGAGCCTGTTAAGTGCCTTTGTGTTGGCGACACTATGCAGATACCTCTAATTGAACATTACCATGAGATGGGCGGGCATAGCGGTGCAGAAAAGACCCTCAAGAAAATGAGGGGCAAGTATTTCTTTCCTAATATGAAGAGGAAGATCAAAAATTTCATAACCAGGTGCGAAATTTGTCAAAAATTCAATCGCACTACTCATAAGGCGCCGATCCAGGAGGTAACTCGCCCGAACGAACCGATGCAAGTGATCGCAGTGGACGTGATAGGTCCCATGCCCGAATCGCGAAGGGGAAACCGGTACATTATCGTTTNAGTTAAAATGTATTTAAAAAGATTTATCATACAGGAACGTACTTCACTCAAATGGACAAATCAGATCTTTGTAATAGTCATTCTGCAAGATGCATTTTGGGTTGGTCTAGACCCAGAATGCATCTCGCAGAATGAAGTCCTTAAATTATCAATGTACTGTACTACATGATTTAAAAACACAAAGTTTAAAGTACAAAAAGCTTCAAGTAAATCATGTATTTAAAATGTTTTGTAAGTTATTAGAAATAATGAATATTAATGAAAAAATAATAATAATATGGAAATATTTTGAATTTATCTAAGTTTCATACATAATTAAGATTAACTGTGAAGATATGGTCTTATAATCTGGGTTGAGAAAAACTTTCCTAGAGAAAAGAAGCATATACCCTGTCAATAAAATTTAAAAATATAACATTTGTCTTAAAATTTTTAATTAAAACTATTTAATTTTAATTCAAAATATTAAATATTAATTTGTATACACAGAAGTGTCTTGTGGACGACCACAGATTAATAATGGTGGAATTGTTCTTGGAATGTCCTACATGTATCATGACAAGGTTGTTATTAAATGTCCTCCTGGAAGTAAATCTTCTGGAAAGGTTGTCCTTACATGTAAGGGAAATGGTAAATGGAATGATGAACCGTATTGCCAAGGTAAATTTCACAATTATAATATATATATGTTTCATATTTACATTTCAAATTACTTTTAATGTCAGAAGTCAAAATACTTTTATCTACCAGTGACCAAGTGGATAAAATCACTAAATGCTAGTAATTTGTCACAGATTTGGATCATGCCAGTTTTTCAGGATTTCTTCACATGTATAGGAGCAGTTTTCAATAGAACGGCCTCCTGGGAGGTACCCCTTCTTGACAGGTTGCCTATGTTACCTTACCTTATTCTGTCAATTCAACCTGATCTAAATTTTAGGCTTCTGAATGTTAATAGTAGTTTTAAATGTAAATATGAGACTAATAAGGCATTATAAGCTTTATTTCATATTTATATTTGCATACAAAAATAATTTTAGTTTCAAATTCTAAAATATTATATAATTGCTTTATTTTTATTGAAATATTTAATTATTGTTTTTTAGCATTATGTCCCCATCCTTGCTTGAATGGAGGGCATTGTATTCCTCCAGGAATATGTGCTTGTCCTCCAGGATTTGCTGGTGAACTTTGTCAACAAGGTAAACAAAGTTTTTGTTCTTAAATTTTTGATATTCAAAAACAAAATAAAACAAATATAGTAGTAGCGACCAATGTTTCCTTTAATTTTTTTATAGTTGCACAGTGCAGAAATGCATCCAAGCAAACAATTTTCACGCAAGATTAAATATGTGCATTATTTTTACAAATTGTTTTAATTATAAGTAGGAACAAACATAATAACAAAAAATGATATTAACAATAAATTCACACTTTACAGTTATTTATTTTTCTCAGAATTTTTCTCTTCTCTATTGAAGTCCTTACTTTGCCAGCGTTCTACATTTATTGTTGTACTATTAGCTAAATTCAATTTAATTCTCATAAGGTTATTTAAATGATCTACTTGTAGTCTATTTGATTTTTGTGTTAATTGAATTCATAGTGCTAAATCCTCACTCTTGGTCTGCACTTGACACTTGAAATGTTCTCATATCACAGAAAATTAATACAGTATTTTTCTTCTTCATTGTCTGTATTTTTAATTTGTTATTTTGTCCTACCCTATTTCTTATTTCTTCATACATCTAGTTTATAAGTAAAAATAAAATGCATATATAATTATTGTTTGGGGATCTTTGTAGCTAAAATTTCTCTAATTTTATACCATATGTTGGTAAATATATTGTCTGATAATGCACTTGTAAGAATTATATAAAAAAATAACAAATAAACATTTTTATTAAACTTTTCTAACCTACATAACAGAAAGATCACATTTCTATTTGTCACTTGCTCCCAAATGTTTAATCTACACCAGGGGTGTCCAACCTGCGGTCCAAGGCAAGTTTCAATGCTGCCCAATAAACGTGTAAACAAAATCGACAAACTTTTAAATTTAATTTTATTTATTTATTTCAATGGCATAAACTAAAAAAAAAGAAGTTTCACAAAGCCGTAAACCTTTATATATATTTTATTTTTGAGTGGAAAGAAAATATTTTCAAATACTTGGAAATGTGTGAATGAGGAAGAGCACTTTTTGANTGGGAAATTAGGATTTAGTAAAGTGTGAAATACCCAGGGTTAATGCTGGACTTCACAATTTGGGTGGGATGCCATGTTAAACTTTCTCTGAAGAGTCTATCATTGTCATCTTCACTAGGTTTCTCTTCATATCTAGTTGTTACATCTTTTATTATAACTACGATAAAATCCAACTTCTCCAATTCTCTCAAATTTTCCAGTTGCTGCCATTCGCAACCTGGAGCACCACATTTGATGTCTGTCCATCTTGAGGTCTGGGGCAAAGAATGTTCTTCCCTTCTCTCACCAACCCTCAGGGTCGCTTTTCTTTCATTGTTTTCTGTGGTTCCAAGAATCGGTCATTCCACCCAAGGGAAAAGAGTTAGAAAGGAAAGTTCTGGAAGCAAGAAGAAACAAAGAACAAAAGAGAGGACTAAAACTATACTTAAATTACTATATACAAAATGGCATACTGCCACACTATACAAATGGAAATAAAGTGATCCAAAGTTACTTGAATAAGTTTATAAACTTCTGAGAATATTACCATTTACATTTTTATTGACATGTTGGCATATAAGAGTATGCAAAAAGCTATTTTCATGAACACTCCCTTATACTGGATAGCTGAGCAGTTAAGATGGCAACCTACTGCTCAGGAGTACTTGAATCTAATCCTGACTGCTCAAAAAATCCCAGGAATTTTTAAGGGTTGGTATAAATATAATCAAAGGGAGAGACAATATAAATCAAATAATTTTTTAAAATTTATTTTTATTGTTATAGTTTTTTGTTTTTATAAAATAAAATTTCAACAAATTATACTATTTTACTAGCAATTTGTATTCTGCCTTGTCTAAATGGCGGAACTTGCATAGAACCATATAAATGCAGTTGTGAGGAGGGATTCACTGGCTCACGATGTGAAACAGGTATTTGTTTTTTTTTAAATATAAAATTTTTCTATTGTTATTAATCTCTTAGTAATATATAATTTATATTTTAGCTATATGCCAACCGCACTGTCAGAACAGTGGACTCTGCATAGCTCCTAATCTATGCCGATGTAGGATTAATTTTAGAGGTCCGCAATGTCAATATGAGTAAGTAGTTTTATAATTAAGATATATATACTATATTATGTAATATACTTTATATTTTAGCTATATGCCAACCGCACTGTCAGAACAGTGGACTCTGCATAGCTCCTAATCTATGCCGATGTAGGATTAATTTTAGAGGTCCGCAATGTCAATATGAGTAAGTAGTTTTATAATTAAGATATATATACTATATTATGTAATATACTGTATAATATTGCCACGGTTTGCTCTTCCCACTGTGTTGTTCATGGTGCAGGGGTTAGCGTCTTCGCCTATCGAGCGAAGGTCTCTGGTTCGAGCCTCATTGATGCGGGGTTTTTTTGTGTATACATTCTCCTGGTCTGAGAACACATGGTGATTGTTAGCATTTACATTTTTCTGCCATGTCTCCATAGTATATAACTGTGAGCTCTCAGCTTGAGGGCAGTTCTTGTTCTCGTACTGCAAGCTGCAGTAGTTGTACGTTCTCTGAGTGAATAAATATCCCTTTGTGTTCCTAACAACTGGTTGCTGTTTGTTTCCGCAACAATATATATATATAATATAATATATACTTTTTCTCTTTCAGAAATTTTAGAAATCATAGACCATTGACAAGATACAAGTATTGAGAGTGATGCCACTTTAAAGTATTATTATATATAGGTATATTATACATTGAAGATGTTCCTGAAACTTCAGAAATTATCAAAGAACACATTTAACGACTTGTGTCGTTATTAAACATTGCAAAAGTCGGATTAAATTAATTACAATCGACAAATTATCATCATCATAATTTATATCATAGAGTTAAATCGATTTAATATCTATTCATTAGACATTAGAATTAATCTTTTTTTTTTTTTTTAAGCAAATGAAATTTTAATTTTGTCGACTGTTTTTACTTAATCCAATTAAATGGAATAAAATGTTTGTCATTTTTTAATTCCACTTCACTTTTGTAAATATTTAGCATTTAAAATTGCATTAATTTGAGTTTTATATTGTTAAATTTACTACATAATATTCAATTTTCTTCTATAAATGAGGATTTATGTGTTTGCAAGTGTATAGAAGTAAACAAAATGAAATATATATAATTTAAAATAAATTTTGTCACAGCTTGAAATGTAAAATTTGTTTTTTTCTAAATAAACAAAAAATAAATTTTTTTAATGTGAATTTTTCTAATGAAATTTTTAATTGTCAACGTGGAACAATTTCTATTTTGGTTTTGCGAAATGTCATTATGAAGGTCATTTAAATTTAATTAAGTTCAGTATTATGTTATTTTAAAATTAGATTAAATTATATTAATAGATTAACTCTGGCCGTTCGAAATTAGAATGGTTGGAATAGGTTTTTTTTTTTTTTTTTAAATACTCTCTGCCTTGTGGGCACTAAGAGGACCTTTTATAGCAGACCCATTATGGGTTCGGCCAGGCCCACAATGGGGTGACGGCTGGTGAGGAATCAGGCCCGACATATACGAACGGACCACCCCCAAAAATTCCTCGGGATTCCTTGACCCGTCCAAGAGTCGGTAGATTAACTGGTCTTTCAACTTCCTATCTTCACTTGTTGCTAAAATCAACTAGAGTCAAATGTTACCACCAGGGGCACTGCAATCACTGCAGGAGCGCTAGATCGAATCACTGTGAGGACGAATGTTTTTTTTTTTTTTATTGAAAGACATATAATCTTTGAGTTCGATTTCATAATTTTTTATATGCATTTTATTATAATGAAAAAGCTTTTATTTAAACCCAAAACCAGGTTTATGGATAAATAAATAATAAAACATTAAAATCTTAATAAAACATTAAACATCTATCGCTGAGAAATGTTTATTTAATAAAATACGTTCGAACTCATTTACACCCGAGGATGGTTTATTCCATGAGGCTGAAAATGTTAGTGTTTTATTAAATAAACATTTCTCAGCTATGGAAGGTGTTTAATGTTTTATTAAGTGTTTTAAAAACGGCTGAGTTTGATATTTAGTTAAATAAATGACAAGGAACAAAACTGATACAATAGTACTATTATTAAATTGTGCTATATTTACAACACAGAATTATGCTTGTCCAGCTTCTTGACGTCACAAAGTAGCGACATCTCGTGGTAAAAAACAGAACTATGGTTACGGAATCGTTCTGTAATTAGACGCCAGTGGAAAATGCCGACTAGCAGTTTGAACTCGACTAAGATAGGACATGCGCAACACTGACGTGATGAGAATAACTTTCAGTGTTGCCAACTCCAGTGAAAAAATATATATATCTAAAAATTAAATAAAAATATCTGGATCTCATAGACTTTTTTAAAAGTCTTTTCGCTCTGTGGCCACTAAAAGGGTCTTTTTGCAAGCCCATTATAGAATTGGCCAGGCCCACAATGGGGCGGCCGGATGGTGAGGGATGGAGTCCGACATATCCGGACGTACCACCCCTGAAAAATTTTTGGTAATTTTTCGACCTGTCCGAATTTCGATCCCGGATCCCCCAGAGCGGTAGGCTGCCACCTTAATCCCAAGCGTTTTCGTTTATAGCTCTTTTCCTATGGGTCACCCCTAAAAAATTTCTAAGAGTTTAGATGTTTACAATCGAGATTTCCTAAGAAAACAAAATTAAGAAAAAACGTGCGATGCATTAATTGTAAACTTTTACATATTTTTATTTAAAACTAAGCATTGAGTGCCATGACGTCGTCAAAGGCCTCAATGCAGAATCCAAATATTTTTAGGCCAGGAACACATGCGTAAAAATTCGGAGTAAAATCTAGCATAAAACAGAAAGCGTAAAAATTTTCCTGAAATTTTGGCTGAAACATAAGGACAGGAACACAAATGCGTGAAATTGTGTGGCAGAAAACTGAATCAGACATCTGCTTTCAGTTCAGTTTCCGTATTACGCTTTTATGTCAGAACACACATGCGTAAAAATTCTGGCCGAATAGGAAACGCCACTGCCACTAACAGTGCTATATTTTATTAATTTTTTTCTCTCATATATCTATCCCTTTGTACCTTCCATTTTTTCTCCGCTTCCTCTGCTATAATATAAAAAATTTAAATCAATAGGCTTGTATTTCGAATTCAAATAAAGAAAGTGTGATCGAAATACTAGGTCTATACTGTATATGAATTCTACTAGACCTACCTGTTATTTGAAATTTTGCATTTATAACCATCCATAAACATTGTTTAAATACAGTGTATTTATACATGACACTGATATGGTAGAACGGATTTAATAAACTTCTCTATTTCATTTATTTTTCGAAATTGTCACAATTGTAGTAGTATTTCGATCACATGTTCTTTATTTGAATACTGAATACAAGCCTATTGAAAACCTATTGATTTAAATTTTTTATATTATAGCAGAGGAAGCGGAGAAAAAAAATGGAAGGTACAAAGGGATAGATATATGAGAGAAAAAAATTAATAAAATGTAACACTGTTAGTGGCAGTGCCGTTTCCTATTCGGCCAGAATTTTTACGTATGTGTGTTCTGACATAGAAGCGTAAAGCCTGGACTCCACATTACCGGAATCCGCGACGTAATCGTAAAACTGAAAGCCAAACTGACGAAACTTTCAGTTTTGTAACGTTCAGTTGGACAGAAACAAGAGTGAAAGCGGAGTTAAAAATTATTTAACTTTTCCGTTTTCGTTCCGCGCTTCTGTCGTACTGCAACCAATAAAACGCAAAGATTTGTGACGCGTAATCACGTGCATTAGTCACATGTTGTTTGATCATCGTAATGGCGGAAAGTATAGAGAAAACGATGAGGAAGCAAATAGATTTAGAATTCTTCATCGAAGAAGTTAGAAAATACAGATATCTGTATTTTCTAACTAAAAAAATGTAAATAATTCAATGATTATTTACAATTTCATTGTTAATAAATGCAGAGAAAACATTGCAAAATCCGTAGCGTCGTCCGTGTTTGACTACGACAATTACAGAACTGACCAACAGATGGCGCATTTCTAGTGGAGTCAAATTAAAATGAAAACATAACAAACAAAAACTCTATATGTTTCAGTTCTGTTTCTGAGTTTCTGTTTTCAGGTAATGTGGAGTCCAGGCTTAATACAGAAACTGAACTGAAAGCAATTTCTGATTCCGTTTTCTGCCACACAATTTCACGCATGTGTGTTCCTGGCCTTATAGTACATCCGCCATTATTAATTTTTTTCGCGTATTCCCAGTTAGGAATCACTGCTTTAGAATGAGACAATTAAGGCAATATTTCGGAGATAATACAGTAAAATTAAACAAAAACACGCAATAAAACTGTACTCAAAAAGAGAACTGGAGGACAATACCGTTAAATATAGGATGGTTGGCAACTAGTATTAATTAATTAGCGCGTTTATAAGCGCAAATTTTAGTGACGTCATTTCCGTTTCTTAAGTCTGCGTAATGTAACAGTAATATCGCTTCCTCTATAAAAAGCGCATCCCCGAGAAAACGAAAATTAGAATTTCTTCGCAAACACCTTTTTTTTCTTTTAACTATTTCCGCCCTGTGGGCACTAAGAGGGCCTCTTTTTTCAAGCCCATTATTGGTTCGGCCAGGCCAACAATGGGGCTGCCGGGTGGTGAGAGACGGGGCCCGACATATCCGAACGGAGCACCCCCCGAAGAATTGCTGGGGATTTTTCGCCCGTTCGGATTCGAGCCCGGGTCCCCCAGAGCGGTAGGCTGCCACCTTGACCGCTAGGCCATCCGGCCGCTCGCAAACACCTATACAACATTTAGGATACGTATTAGGATAGTAGCCGCCGCTCTGAGGACCGGAATCGAACGGATCGAGAAACCCCATGATTTTTTCCGGGAGTAGTCGCGGGAATACACGAAAATAATAAACTTATCTCATTATTGTTTTCTAATAATCGCGGTCTTAAAAAGGCTTTTTTTATTTCGGTGTTGGAACATCTTTTATTCTATTCTTGAGAATTATAAATTCGAAACTTTTATCCAGAAAAAGTGTAATCCATGGAAAACTCGAATCAAATGTCTTCCGAAATTGATAAAGCACGACAGGACTGTCCACACTCATCCCCTCTGAACGTCTTATGGAAAATGATGAACGAAGATTTAATTTGCGATTCTGTCTTAAAGACAGAAGACGGAGGGGAATTTCATGTTCATCGAATAGTATTAGTCACCTGCAGTCCGTATTTCGAAGCGTTATACACGAGTCGGATTAACAATATCCAAAGAAAAGAAATCACAATTCCACGCGTAACGTCCAAGATGCTGCAGCACATAATACAATTCGCCTATACGAGAAACAACGATATATCGATGAACGACGTGCACCAATTAATTTCGGTGGCCCATAAATTTATAGTCACCAAAATGTTAAAGAATTGCTGGGATTTTCTGCTTAATCACATCAATAAAAGAAACTGCATCGGCATATGGAAGTTATTCAGGTCATACAACTGCGGAGCGATGGAAGCGAAAGCTTTTAAGTGCGTATATTAATTAATTCTTTCTAAAGCATTCTTATAGTGTTACCAGGTCACAATAACGTTTTCGCCTCCCTTAATAGATTTATATTAATCAACTTTACGAAAGTCGCTAGAGAGGAGCAATATCTAACACTATCCGTGGACGAAGTGATAGAGATCGTAAGTCACGAGGAACTGATCGTCAAAGTGGAAGATTTCGTGTGGGAAATGATTCTGCGTTGGATCGAACACGATAAAAATGGCCGTTCGACGTACATTAGCAGACTGATACCGCACGTGCGCTTGGGATTGATAGATCCGGATTATTTTTTAGAAAACGTCAAACTGAACAAATACGTTTGTAACGATTCAAACTGCCGCTCAGTTATCATCGAAGCCAACCGGTGCTTATTTGATTTGGATGCGAAGATGCTGGAAGGAAACTGTATCAAATATGAATTGCAGAAGACACCCAGATTACCACATGGAGTCGTCTTCGCTATTGGTGGTTGGAAAGGCCAAAGCGCTATAAATCTAATCGAAACCTACGACATTAAAACGGATAGCTGGATGATTGTGAGTATCTATTGTTTACATATACAGTATAATAATAATACAGTGCTTACGTAATATAATTATAGTGTTTACTGTATAATTGTTATAAAAGCAAAGCATTAAATATGCCTTAGTTGTGTTTGAGACAATTAACAATTAACGTAACGATTAAATGAGCCTTCCTGTTTTAAACGATTCATTTATTTACTCCCTAAGAAAGAAACAACAAAATTTTGTATTGCTGTAAATTGTGTAAAAGATTTCAGGATAATAATGTCATAATTTTATAATATAGAAAATACTAAAACGAAATTTAATTAATTCTTTCATAGTTACCCACAAAAAATCAAGTTAGTCCAAGAGCGTTCCACAAATGTGCAGTTGTAGATTACAAAATCTACATTTTAGGTGGCTTCAATGGTACAGAGTTCTTTAATACTTGCTACTGCTTTGTACTTCCGTGTCAACATGGATGGAGGTTGCTCCGATGTATTCGGAAAGGTTAATATTTACTTTCTTAACATAGAAAACATAGGTTATGTACAGACTATTATCTACTACTATTATCTTCATTATGTACCGTACTTGTATAATTTTTAGGTGTTACGTTAATGTAGCCGTTACAGGCAACATTATTTATGCCTTGGGCGGATTCGACGGAATCGCCAGATTAAACTCGGCGGAGAAATATAATTGTGACACAAATCAAGTAAATATAATAAAATAGTTTTTACTTTATAGAATTTCACCAACTTTAGAATTACATTTTTTGCTTTCTCCCTTTAAGTGGCAGATGATCGCTTCCATGAATTTCGAGAGAAGTGATGCGTGTGCTACAGATCTCGATGGATACATCTATGTTGTGGGTGGTTATAATGGCCATGATTTCTTGAATTCGGTCGAATTTTACAATCCCGAAACGAATCAATGGACTGTGATTTCCTTCATGAGTACCTTTCGTAGCGGGGTTTCATGCACAAGTCATAACGGAATCCTGTACGTTTTTGGAGGTTTCGACGGAAATTCTAGACTTTCTAGTGGACAAAAATACAATCCTAGAACTAAAAAATGGTATCCTCTTTCGGATATGAAAACACCTAGAAGCAATTTCGCCGTTGTTGTAAGTACTGTACTGTACATTTTCTTTCAGTTGATTTATGCATATAATGTACATATATGCGTACATGGTTTGTATATATATTGATACACAATTTTCTCTTTTGTAGGTTTTAGAAGATTTAATATATGTTCTAAGTGGTTTCAACGGCACTTCAACAATTTCTAATGTGGAGTGCTACGACATAAAAAAGGATCGATGGACTCGAACTGAAAAAATGCGCATTTCAAAATCTGCTTTAACAGCTTGTATAGTAACAAATCTACCCAATATAAGAGACTATATTTCGAGAATAGAAACCTGATCTCTGAATTTTGGCCGCTAAATTCAAGATTATTAATTAAAATGTATTTATTTCGCACTTCATTCGCTTATAAATAAATTTAAAATAAAATTAAGAATGCTTTTAAAGTGTTTTTATTTTATTTTATTATATACAGTATTTGTCAACATGGACATTAATCATTAACAGGTCATTATACTGGTGTTAAGTATTTACACAAGAACTTTTCCTCAATTCTTGTGTAAATACTTAACACCAGTATAATGACCTGTTAATGATTAATGTCCATGTTAACAAATATATAATAAGAAATTGAAGAAGGACAGTAAGGCAATAATAATTGTTTTTAAAGTGTTTTTAAGCATATGCAAACCATTATTTCTTTATACTTGTTATGTAAGGCAGGGGTGTTCTGAAAAATTTTCACTTGCGTGGCTTTTAAAGCTGCTTCAATATTCGCTCCTCTTCCAACTCGTATGAACAGAATATTTCAATATTAAGAGGAATGTAAAAACAGAAAGAATAAATTTTCCTGCAAATAAACAGTAAAATCTAAAAAACACAATTGCGTATATCTTTATTTAAAATGGTAAAAGTTTGCGCCCCACTTTGGGCACACCACAGTTTGCTCACAATTACGTCAAAATGGGATTTGGTTTATTTGGCTGCACGTGGGCGATCTGCCGAGAGCTGGCCCCTATTTAGACGTTACTAACGTGAAGAAAACCCGGAAAAACTCTACGAGGCAAGCCTGTTCGAAAGGCTCGAACCCATGACCAGTGTTCAGTGGTTTTACACATTCAGCCACTGTGGGCACTTAAACTGGTCAGTTTGCTAAATTATTCCTTAAAAACATCATCTTTTAAATTAATAATCTCATTAAAAAAAACCACTTTTTTCTTCTTCTCATCCCGCGGCACTAAGAGGTCCCTTTCTCCATCTCTATGGTGGGTTCGGTCAGGCCCACAATGAGGACGAAACGCGACATGTCCGGTTCAAATTACTACTAAAAAATTTCTGGGGAATTCGCCCGGATTCAATTCGGGGTTCCCAAGAGAAGTAGGCTGATGCTTTTCATGCCTCGGCATCATGCTATCATCCTGGGGATACGCGACCGAATCGGGCGAGCAACATCTCAGGAAATTTTCAGTAGTCGTGTGACCCTCATCGCCTGTTGGCCCATCCACCGAAACTACGATTAATATGGAAAAAAGTTCCCTCTTATTGCCCACAGAGCGGAAAGAATAAAAACAAGCTATGAATTTACGATACTCGTTTTTCGACTGAATTTATCCGTTATATTCTTCAATATAGTGGCGTATATATATATAGTATATAGGTCTAAACTCCAGAAAAATTGTAATATTCATATTTTCCCATAAAATGCTAAAAAAAAAACCCTTAATGAAATCTTTTGGAAGAAACATCAAAGACATTAATTAATTATTGATGCAGTAATGAATTAGTCACTGGCATCTCATTTTATTCAAACTATTCTCTAATTGGCAAACATATTCCGTATTCATTTGCATAATCGAAGGTAGTAAGAGGGTTAGAAGGGTTTACGCATTTCAAATTCCGACCACACTTGCCGTACATATTCCAAATTCCTCCGCACCTTTCTCCAATATCCTGCATAGAAAATAAATTATCGTTAATATACTTAAATAAAATTATAGATTTAGCGTCACCGATCGTTCGCTAGTGAAATGGCATTAAATCGAACGTGATGTTAACTGAACGTAGCGAAACCGCAATACAGCGTCGACTTGTTGCATACTGTAGCGTGTGTTTGAGCATGATCCCCAAAAGTTCCTGGGATTTTTCGACCCTAGGAATTTTTGGGAGTCTGTCCCGGATATGTCTGACTTCGTCCGTTACCGTATTGGGACCAGGCCCGCCGTAAGCGGGCGTGCAAGGCGTGCACCGCACGCGGGCGGCATGTCCAGGGGGTGGCAATTACAATATCTTTTTACTAATGACTTAATTTCAACATTTCCGAACACAGCAATAGCAGTAAGAATATTACTTACATTGCCGGTTTCAGTTGCGTTTGGTGAAAAGTCCTNATACTTTTTTGTGATAAAGATTTAATACTTATTACTATAATCTAGACATGTTAATCCTTAAATATACTTGTATACTTAAGGATTGGTCCACAAGTATATATAATATACTTGTGGCCCAAAACTCCATGACATCTTCCTATATGGTCCAGAGAAACAAAAAGGTTGGACACCCCTGATCTACACAATTGATAATATTGCATATCAAACTGGACAATGAGCTTTGTTGTCATGAATTATTTTCCAAACTAGAATACTTGTGAGCTTCTTTTTAAAGATTTAAATATCAGTAGATTTCCCCCAAACATATTTGACAAAAATTGGAAAGTACTGCTTTTACACCTGACAAAAAATGAATGTATTGAAATCCATTTTTTCTTATTATTCAAAATCAATTCTAGTATTAGACATTCCTCTTACATCTGTCTGTGCCTGAAGATGGTCTGTTAACTGGGTCAAACAAATTAGCATTTTTCCAATCTTAAAAGATAAATTTCATCTTCAAAATGAAATTGTATCTATTTAATATAACAGAAGGTAATTGTACCAAAATGACCCACTTAACCTTTTCAATTGTTTCTAATTGTTAACAGAGTTCAAAATGAAAAAGTAATGAACAGATTCTAAAGAGGAAACATTTCTGAACAGCGATTAAAAATATGAGACATTTCAGAATATTTACATGGATGCAGTGAAGCTTTTACAAAAAAAGTACCATTTAGGCCCTATTGGGCATGTATATACTCAATATGGCCTAATTATACCTGTGTGTTTACCTCTTTTTCACCAAAAATGCTATTGTGATGTTCATGCAAAATGTATGTACGTCGACAAAAGAAACGTGACAAGAATATTTAGCAACAATATTTTATTCCGCGTATATGAACAAGTTCTTTATGGATTCCAACTCCAAAATCAACAATTACAACATAGATTCTAATAATGATTAATGGCAGAAATGACAAAAGATACAGTCGACCCCCTATAACACTGTTGATTATTCTGTTTTATATGAATTCCATGTTGTAGAAGTCACTTAGATTTTACAAATATGTGAGCCATTCACAGCCTGGAACACTTATTTGTAAATTCTAAGTGACTGGTATAACATGGAATTCATATAAAACTGTATACTGTTTGTGACAAATAAATACAAATAATACCCGTAAACCTATAACTAATACTTATATGCTAGCTTAAAACTAAGGGAAGAAAGAAGATGATAGGGAAAAGTAGAGAATTTGGGAAATTAGGATTTAGTAAAGTGTGAAATACCCAGGGTTAATGCTGGACTTCACAATTTGGGTGGGATGCCATGTTAAACTTTCTCTGAAGAGTCTATCATTGTCATCTTCACTAGGTTTCTCTTCATATCTAGTTGTTACATCTTTTATTGTGACTACGATAAAATCCAACTTCTCCAATTCTCTCAAATTTTCCAGTTGCTGCCATTCGCAACCTGGAGCACCACATTTGATGTCTGTCCATCTTGAGGTCTGGGGCAAAGAATGTTCTTCCCTTCTCTCACCAACCCTCAGGGTCGCTTTTCTTTCATTGTTTTCTGTGGTTCCAAGAATCGGTCATTCCACCCAAGGGAAAAGAGTTAGAAAGGAAAGTTCTGGAAGCAAGAAGAAACAAAGAACAAAAGAGAGGACTAAAACTATACTTAAATTACTATATACAAAATGGCATACTGCCACACTATACAAATGGAAATAAAGTGATCCAAAGTTACTTGAATAAGTTTATAAACTTCTGAGAATATTACCATTTACATTTTTATTGACATGTTGGCATATAAGAGTATGCAAAAAGCTATTTTCATGAACACTCCCTTATACTGGATAGCTGAGCAGTTAAGATGGCAACCTACTGCTCAGGAGTACTTGAATCTAATCCTGACTGCTCAAAAAATCCCAGGAATTTTTCAGGGTTGGTATAAATATAATCAAAGGGAGAGACAATATAAATCAAATAATTTTTTAAAATATACTTTTTCGTGATAAAGATTTAATACTTATTACTATAATCTAGACATGTTAATCCTTAAATATACAAGTATATTTAAGGATTGGTCCACAAGTATATACTAATATACTTGTGGCCCAAAACTCCATGACATATTCCTATGTGGCCCAGAGAAGCAAAACAGTTGGATACCTCTGGTTTAGGATGTGATAACTGGATAACTCAACTTGTTGAATTTGTTTTAGATAATAATTATTTTATTTTTAATGGAAATTGTTTTAGACAATCAGAAGGCAACTTTATGAGCTCTTGCATAAAGTTGCCTTAAACTAGCTGAACTATGCATGATAAAAATAGACGATATTGTTAAAAATATTTGCAGTGTGATATTTTACAAACAGTAATTTGGCTTATATTTTTACTTGTACTTGTCAACTAGAATATTAAAACTAGAATAAGAGAGCATATATGCACAGTACAATAAGCTCAGCAGTCACCACACACTACACACATTAGTGATATCTGGCAATCATTACTTCAAAAATAAGAATAGCCATTTTAAGATGTTCTGCCTTCCCCTCCTCCCCATATTTTATTAATTTACTGTACTATATGACAGTCAGTCTTTCCAATGGACAGAAACATCGTCAACTGGGAGACAGATAAGCTAACTGGGCACTGGACACTGGGTGACAAAATACAAAATTTCTTATTGTTTTCTTCATTAAAATCATCACTCTTTTCTATTGACCCAATAAATTTAAATAAATTTTTTTAAAACAAGTTAAATGAGTTAAAAGAACAATTTTGTAATCAACAAACATATTTACACATGTTACATATTTTTATTTATTTTTACAAGTAAATAGAAAATTCTCAAAGGATAGTTGATATCTACCTCCAAAATTAACAAATATATATAAAAACAAAGATGACAATTACATAAAATTAAAAATACATTATACATTAAATACAATATAAATTAAAACAAAAAAAGTATAAAAATTCTTTTAAAGGATTTGTTTTTGAAGAACTGCTTTTCTTTGATGTAATTTGTTAACTGCTTCTGACATACAACAATTAACAATGCTACTGTAGGTTATTCCAAAATCTTTTATTTTCCTAAGTTGGAAATAGCTCGTAACTCATAGTTCGTAACTTATAACTTGTACCGGTACCTCATAAGTCTAAACCATATTTATATTTATATATATTTTACTAATACAGTAGAACCTCCATTATCCGGACCTCCATTATCCGGATTTTCGATTATCCGGATTGTTCAAAATAAACAAAAATTTACGAATTTGCTGATTTGCACTTGGCGAATTACGACACTGTTTATGTACGTGATGGAATGCATAACTTTTTTTGTTTCAACAACGTCTCACCCAGCACAGTGGTCATAAACTCTTAATATATTTTATGTAGTAATAAAAATATAACTTGACATAAGTATTTATAAATAATTTATATTCAAATTACATCATTTCTATGATTAAGGGCGGTGTAAGGCATGGACGACGTGGGCCACCGCCTATGCCTCGCGGTCCGAAGGGCCTCGCGTTTCGAAGGTTTATGCATTACTTAAAAGCCGCGAACGCGACGAAAA
>NW_019385072.1:220851-235061 GCF_000671375.1 Centruroides sculpturatus | reverse complement strand
GATCCACAAACCCCATTACAATATCTTTTTACTAATGACTTAATTTCAACATTTCCGAACACAGCAATAGCACTAAGAATATTACTTACATTGCCGGTTTCAGTTGCGTTTGGTGAAAGGTCCTTTTCAAAGTTAAAAATTATTTAAAAAAAAAACTATTTAAGATCAACAATGCACCAGCAAAGACTAATTTAGCTATAGTTTCAATTGAACGTGAAATCTTAGACAGCTTGGATACAAGAAAATTGATAGCAGATTTCGCAAACATAAAGGCAAGAAGAGTTAAATTTCTGTAGATAAATATTTATATGGTTTTACACCTAAGACAACAAAAATAATTTAGTAATAAAAATAAATAGTTTTTCTTTGTAAAATATTTATTTTCTTTTTTCACACCCTTATGAGACAACACTGAAGAGCCTTTCTGGCAAGCTCAGTGTAGGTAGTCGTAGTTAAACAGGGGGCGGCATAATCGGTATTGCACTCCGGCGTTCAAATAGCTAGCGGCGCTTCTGATTGGGACCGTTGTGGATCTGGCCGAACCCATGATGGGCCTGGGGGAAAAAGTTCTCTTATGCCCACAGAGCTGAGTTTTAAAAAATCTCAGGGATCCGTTCCCTGGTTCCCCAGAACGGTAGGCTAACATCTTAACCACTCGGCCATCAGGGCCGTCTTATTGACGCTTTATCGAGGTTTAACTATGCTAACTTTTTTCTGTAGAAATTATATATTGATTTTAACTCTACTTTGCGGGTACTTTCCTTTTTCATCGTGTCTATCGTGGATTCTACCATAAATGATTAGGTGGTAAGGAACAAGACCAACATATGCAGATTAACTCACTCATGGCATTTCTGACCTCTCTAGAGACATGGCCGGATAGCCAAGCTGTTAGGGTTAGCTACTGCTCTGTGGAACTCGAAATCAAATCCGAATGGGTCAGTAAAATCCTAGAAATTTTCGGAATGGTGCATCCGGATATATTGAGCCCCATCTCTCACCACCCGGCTGTCCACTGTGAGCCTGGTCGAACCCATATTGGGCTTGTAAAAAAATCCTCTGAGTGCCTTTAGGGCCGAGTTTTAAAAAAGACCTCTCAACAGAGGTAAATGGACCCAAGAGATCGCTTTATCTCTTTAGAAAACTAATTCGAATCTTCTAGAGAAGCATGAGTTATGTTTAACGTTCGCACTAGAATATTATAGAATATTAATTCACATTAATAAACATTTTCTTACCTTAGCACATATTACGCAACACTCGCAAACGTCACGAGTCAAACCTGCAGGACAATCTTCTTCTGTTTTCTTTTCGCACGTATTTTGGTCGCAAGCCAGACAGGTTAAAGCTGATATCGTGCTTTATAAAAAGCGAAGAAAAATTTAATAGAATTCAAAAACTCGATCAAAATATAAATTAATTTATAAACAGTCCATACTTTTCCATACAAAATAACACGCATAATGTGAAAACAAAATACAAATTCATTCTGTAAAAATACAGATGCACAGTATAAAACCGATATATTCAAAGAGAGAACAAGATGAAGACAGTTTACTCACTTTTACTTTATTTCTTTATGTATGATGATGAATACGTGTAAATTTCTCCAGTTTTATTCTAATCTATATCCTGTTTTCTCGAAACAAATTGCATCATACACGTTATCTTTAACGAAAGATAATTTAATATTTTGTACAAATAAGCAATTTAATCATTAAAAAAATCGGATATATATTATTACGACATCGGCACAATACCGGACTACAATTTTTACCTTCTTTTTAATTTAAAAAAACCACGTGACTTCCAATCCATCGGAAGTTTTCGTAGTTATCGGGGGCCTCTGGTATTTGATCTCGATTTTCATCTGCCCAACCCATTTCTCGAGATTAACGAAGAACAGACGGGCATCAGCGAGACATACAGGTCTGCAATCTGAAAATTGCTGTGCAATGAATAAATCGATTATATGGATAAGACATTGAAATTTCTTTATGTTGAAGGATCCTAATACTTAACATTGAATAAGGTAATTTAATAAATGTTTTTATTAGTCTTGGGAGGCCTACAGGTGGCTGAGTGGATAAAATCACCAAACATCGGTCTTGGGTTTGCCCCACACCAACTTGGGTTGGTTATGTGGAATTTTCGTGTTTCCTTCACGTACTCAGACCTATAGGGGCCGGTTTCCCATAGAAATTCAAGAAGCATTTCTCCTTGGGAGATCGTTTGTTTGTTTTGCTATAGCAACGCAACACTTCGGCGATCTGCTTAAGGGAATGTCTTCCGGGAGATCTTTTTTAAGGGTAAGTGGCCCCTATTCAGGAGTTACAGACGTGGAGAAAACTCCACACGTGGCCAGCCCGTCCGGTGAGGCGCGAACCCACAACTAAACAACCAAACTCCTACTGTTCAGGGAACGAAACCGCTTGGCCACTGGTGGACTCTTGGCAGATTGTATACGGCAACGTCACATATGGGCAATCAAACCAAACAAAATCTTTTTTAGCATATAGTACAAAAAAGGGTTATAGGATTGATGCTATAAGGCAACACAACACATGGGAGATCTGACAAAGAGGGATGCCTCCCGGCAGGACCTCTTAGGGGAAACTAACTGTATAGAAGAAAACATGTAGAAAATCTGGGTGGCCAGCCCGTTGGTGAGGCGCGAGGCCGCGACCAACAACTATCCTTCAGTGGTCTTACCCATTCCGCCACTGGTAAGCGCAAAAAAAAAAATAAATAAATTATGAAACCAATAAACCTTTGAAAGATTAATCTAAAACTGGTTTAAGTGCATTTTAAACAGGAATTTAAATTACGTACAGTACATCTATTTTAATTTTATATTCATTTGTCTTCGCGACACAGTCACTATCAAAGCTAGTTATATTCTTTCCTAGATTATTTCATATTTAATTCTGTTGAAAATTTATTTCGCCTTCTTCTATTCGCTAGTTAATACTGTATTCAAAAAAAGATAAATTTTAAAATCTATTATCACAGTGTACAGAATTTTATTTCTCAGTATGGGGCGTCTCTGAGATTTCCAAGAATTAGAAACAATTATTATTTTTAAAAGACTGAAATTCTTCGAACGTACTAATTACAGATTACTTTATTTCCTGTTATATTGTGTAATAAACTGCATTAAATAAATTTCTGAGAAGGAAATTCCGGCATTTTCATTTATATCAATGCTATTTGCATCCGCAGTCTTTTAACGAGAGTTGAATTTATGAGATAAACTACTCTGAATTATGAGATTACCTTATAAATTTATATTATACGCGTATTATACTATACACCAGCGAATATACACGGCAATAGTCGAGTTTCAAAACTATCAGTACATGTGATTTGGTTAGTTGGTACACGTGGTAATAGGAGGCTATATATACCAAGATTGACGAACTTGTGGAGGGTCGGAAAAATTATCTGGCACTCATAGGGGCCTGGAGATCTTGAAACGTCGATAAATGCAAAAACGTTGATTTTTTTTTGTATGTTGTGTGTAAGTCACCCACTTACTCACTTGCAGAATTTATAAAACTGCGTCACGTTATTTCAGTTCAAAAATTCTCTCCAGAACACTTAGTCTGACCAACCCAGGAAGGCGATCTCTTCAGGTATTGTTCTACTTTACTAATCATTCGCAGGGGTGAGGTATAAACATGAGTCAGCTAGCGTCCGATTGACATGCATTAGGGGTAGAGGGGTTAAACTATGCTGACCAGTCACATGACGCACCTTTATCTCTTCCAATGGTCAGTAACCTAGTCCATATCCTAAGGGGAGCGCCTTCCTGGGTTGGTAGCAGAGCCGGCCCTACCATAGGGCGAACGGAGCAGCCGCTCTAGGCGCAAAGTCCAAGGGGGCGCCTCAGTGGTAAAGAAAAGTAAAGGGTATAAATTAGGGGCAACCAAGGGGGGCGCCATAATAGGATCTCGCTCCATCCTTAAACTTGCCTCGGGCCGGCACTGGTTGGTAGACTGAAGATTTGGCATGACTACTGTTATCAGGAAGAGTATGATGTACAGGGGACTACTAAAATCGAGATTATGTATTTTACATTAAATTGGAAATATGATTAAAAAGTGCAGCTCAGCATTGTGATGATGTCACAATAATTTAAGCTTGAAGTTACTAATTGTGACAATTAGTAACTTCAAGCGTAAAAATATTTCAAAAATGTTGAAAGCTGCTCTAGAATTGTCACATGGTAATGCTAATGTTGAATAAGATTTTCAATTCAAAAAGATCTTCATGGAAAAATTTACATTAAATTTGGTAATGATATGCAAGAGTGCGTTAAAGTCAGAAAAATAATCAAAAGTTAATTATTATAAGTAAAGTATTATTGTCAATGGCTCAAGCCGCTGCTGCTTGAGCCATTGACAAGAGATATTTACATGCTAATAAGAAACAAGAAATAATAAAACAAGAAAAATTATTGTTCACTATTGATAACCCATCTGATTTTATTCAGTATAATTGATACTGTACGTGAACTGTACTAAGATTAAATAAAGAATCAACACAAATGAATAAATTCTGGAACTATGAAGACTTTTAAAAATAATAGGGCATCAAAACTAGTGCAATTAAATGCAAGAAAATAATGCCACAAATATCTTGTTTATAAGTTAAATCCATTCAAAAAATCCCATTGAGAAACTAGGTAGAAGAGCAAACAATTTACACTTGTATTTCTCAACAGGAATTTTTGACTTTTGAATAATCCAAACTCATATAACCAAGATACTAGCCGCAATTTTATGCTATGGGTGTCTTGTTAAATTCTTGTAAGAAAGTTTGTTCAATCATAATGATTCTACAAATATAAACATAATAGAAGTATGCAAAAAATGCAGCAGAGATGCAGAAAAAAAATGAAAACACTAGAATGAAAGCAAGAAATAAAATTGATAAAAATGTACAGGGTGTCCAAAAAGTTACTGTGCAATGGAAAAGGTTTAAGTAAAGTTTTAATAAAAGCAAAGTTTTGGTTAGGTATATGTGCAGCATTGCATATGAGACTTATGGATCTCCTATGCAATGCTGTAAGCATAACTTTAATGTCATTACAAATTTCTCACTGCACAGTAACTTTTTGGACACATTGTATTAAATGTGGATGGTAGAACGTGATTACCCATAAAAGATATCTCTTCAGATTATCTTGATTAAATTAATACACAATATTCAATAACACAGGTTCTCTTTTTTTAAAAGTTATATTTATTATTTCCAAGTTTTTGCAAATAATCTTTTTGTATAATGTTTCTTGCTAATATTATTTGTAACAATTACAACATAATAATAATTGCAAATAAAACAAAAAATAAAAATTCAACAAACCTGTGTTAAAACATCACCTGAATAAAATCTTCAATACAATGCACCGTGACTGAACTCAACAAAATATTCACATACAAATAAACAACTTTCTGGGACATAAAAATTTTATGGATTTTCCACTATAAATAACACAAAATTGCATTTTCGTAACTTGTTCTCTACTTCAGTTTCTATGATTTTGCATGTTAAAGGGTACTATTAATTTCTTTTTTCATATATTCATATATTAAATATAAAAAAAAAATAAAGATTCAACAAACTTCACTGTAAAAAGATTTCCTTATATTGTTATATAATCTATCTTTTGATATATTAAATAAACAAGTTATATTAAATAGTTGTATTATATACAAATATAGCTGTATCATAATAATTATATTTTATAAAATGTGTAAAAATAAAATCAATAAATTTTAAATCTGTTTGTTAATCCACTCGAGAACGATTCTACCTTCAAAAGGGAAGATAATACAATTCTGGAATGGTTGTTGCATGGCAGTGATTTAAATATTTGTAAAAATGACAAGTTTTATGTAGTTTCTTTCAGTTTCAGGAAATCGGAATACAAATTCCTTATTGTTGAAACTTCAGAAGTATACTGATTTTGCTTCTCCATAAAATCAATGAGATTTTCGAAAGATTCTTTGACAGATTCAAAACTAATTTTAGAACTGTCATTATTTGAGTTTAATATATTATTTGCAGTTCTAACTGTTTCTCTAAGCTGTTCATTAACTGTAGACTGAACTACAGATATGTCCTTGTGATTATCCTCATCTGATGATTTTACATCATCTTTGCTATTCCTTGTTTTCTCATTTGAGAATATACAATTATTGTTGTGATTTTGGTTATTGGAATTTAGGTTATCTTGGATTTTCCCAGGAAAAACAAGTGTCTTTGCAATGTTTTCACTATTTGTGGTTTCTGTTTGAGAAGCAATACAATTTATTTTAAGATTTTCAACATTTGCTTCATTATTACTTTTAATTTCATTACTTGAAACAGAAATTTGTGTATTATCTTCATTATTCTCAGTTATATTCAAGTCAGCACATTCATTTGTTTGATTATCTTCATTACTCTCAATTCTATTTGAGTCAACACATTTATTTATCTGATTATCTGTGTTTAATTTCTTATTTTGAACTTTGTTAGGCAAAATAGCAGTACTTGTGGCATTTCCACTATTGTTAGTTCTAATATTTGAGTTTATCTGATTGTTTGCATTCACTTTTTTATTTTGAGTTTTCTTAGACACAAGTGAACTTGTTTTAACCTTTGTTGCTTCTCTTCTCTCTTCTACAGTAGTAACAACTTTATCATTCATGAACCATTTATCAAATTTGTCCTTAGACAAGTAAGACTTCAACAGTTTTTTAACTTCTAAAGATTTTGTACTACCAATATAATTCTGTAATTCCAATTTTAATTTCTCTTCCTTGTCAACTTCAGAAGGGAAACCTAAGAAATTTTCATTGTCGTCATCGGAATCAAATATTACAAAGGTAGGCCAAAGTAGTTTCCAGGCTTGCTTTAAATCTGACTTCTTTACATTATTCCAAGCTTCGGAGGCTTTCCACACAGCGGTCTTTATTGTATAATTTTCAAAGAAGTCATTAAGATAACCGTCATACTTACAAAGACTTTCTAAATAAACTGTTCTATACTGATGTTTAAAGTTTTGGATTATTCCATTATTTACAGGTAAAATTAAAGAGCTAACATTACAAGGTAGACAGATTGTAAAAATATTTCCATTTTGTAGTTCATCACTATTTGTATAAGCTGGACTATTATTTATCAGTAAAAGTGCTTTACTGTTTTGTGGTAGACCAATTTGTCTAAAGTGATGCCTAACTTCTAGAACAAAATGATCATGAAACCAATCCTTAAATGTACATTTATTCATACAAGCACTTCCTTGAGCTCTGAAGAGAATCGGAAGATACTTGATACCTTTAAAAGGCCTTTGATGAAGTAATTTGCTATTGGCAACTATCAACAAATTGCATTTATGTGTACCAGCAGCATTAACACAGCATAATACTGTTATCCATTCTGTACTTTGTTCATTTCCTGTAAAAATAGACATTTTGTTTTTGCAACTTAAAGTTGCTGTGGGTAATACTTTCCAGAACAAACTACTATCATATGCACTGTATATTTGTTCTGCTGTTAATTTATTTTTAGCCACAAGCTGTTCAAATGTTCCTTTAAACTTTTGTGTATTTTCTTCTATGTCATCATCTAGCTCTTCCTCTGTTAATTCATTTTCAGTTGTGTCTACCATTGATGCATTCTTGCTCTCTCTCTCCCTTACTTTGTATTCAAACAATTTTTCAAAATCTTTAATACGTTTTGTTTTTAATTTATTTCCTGTTTTATATTTTTGAAAACGTTCACCATGTGGATGCCTATCATTTACAATTATAGTGTTCTTATTTTCATTATTAATGTAATTCTTTTTGAAATGCCTCAACCAAACATCAGAATATGAACATGCTTTCTTTATTTTCATTCTCCGATGAAATTCTTTTGCTTTTCTTTTAATAGTTGTATCATCAATTGATGTCTTACCTTCAGCTTCCAATTTTTTGTACCAAGTCCAAACTTTTTCATTAACTGTTGGAACTCTATCACATAAAATATATTTTTGTGAATGTGGAGAGTCATATTTATTAAAATAATCAGAAATTATTGCTTTATTTCTTATTAGACGACGTAGAGTTGTTTCTCCAATATTAAACAGCAGTCTAATCCTATTTTTATCCATACCACTTTTCAATAATTTAATTATATCCATTTTTTGTTGAAGGGTCAGTGAGATATGCTTCCTCTTTGTTCTGTTCTCACTACCTTCTATATCATGATTTTTCTCTTTCTCATTTGATTTATTTTTTGTTACTTTTGCTATTAATCTATTTTCTGTTTCTTTTTCCTCACATTCAGAAGTTACTTCTAATTTTTCTGTAATATATGCATTTTTGTCTTCTGCATTATTTATTTGTTTACGTTTTAATTTTGCAAGTAATTTATTAAATTTTTCTGTATCCTGCACAACTCCATCTTTTTTGCTACTGTTCTTAATAATTCCATAGTACAGCTTGAAAGATTGCAACCATGCTGTCGAATAAATAAATTCTTTCTTTATTTCCAATTTTTTATGTAATTCTTTAGCTTTTCTTATGATGGAAGTATTACTGACTGGACCTTTACCTTTAGCTTCCATTTGTTTGTACCAAGACCAAAGTTTCTCATCAACTTCAGAAAGCATATCAACTTTGTTATGACTAATCCTTTTTCTTGAACACAAATCATTAGTATTATGTTCAAGAATCACAGCTTTATTTCTTAATATGCGACGTACAGTTGTTTCTCCAATGTTAAAATGGTGTGCAATCATATTTTTGGATATGCCATTTTCTACTAATTTAATTATATCCATTTTTTGTTGAAAGTTTAATGTCATATACTTCTTAGTTTTATTCCTACCTTTCATACTATATCTAAGATGTTCCTCTGTTTCTCTTCCTCCAACATCATACTCAGATGTCTCTTCACAGTTTCTTGCCAAATCTGCATTTTTTTCCTTTATATTTTTTACTTTGGTTTTTACTTTACTTTTGGTTTTAAGTTTTCCAAATATTTTATTAAATGTCTTTCTATTATCTGCAGTAGTTGTATTTCTATTTTTAACATTAATGCCATGACGCCACTTAAAACGCTTCAACCATCCTTCAGAGTATGAACATGCTTCTTTTATTTTCATTTTCTTATGTAGTTCTTTTGCCTTTTTAATTATAGTTTTACCCATGACTGGACCTTTTGCTTTCATTTTTTTGTACCAAGACCAAACTTTTTCATCAACTGTTGGAACTCTACTTACTTTAATATTTTTTCTCAAATGCATTAAATTACACTTATTAGCATTGAAGTCAAAAATTCTAGCCTTATTTCTTACTATGCGACGTAGAGTTGTTTCTCCAATGCAAAAATGACGAGCAATTTTACTTTTTGGTATACCACTTTCTACCAATTTAATTAATTCCAATTTTTGTTGAAGGGTTAAAGATACACGCTTTCCCTTTGCTATATATCTATCATCATTTGTTTGTTCTACTTGAATATCATTATCATCATTTATAATTTTGTCATTTATCTGTTCCTGTATTCTGATGTCATCATTTATCTTTTTCTCTACTATGTTTGTATCATCATCTGAAATATCATTGTTTACCTGTTCTTCTGTAATATTACAGCTTGTCTGCTCTTCTATTGTATCCTTATCTATTGGATTATCATCATTTTCCTGTTCCTGTATGCTGATCTTATCATCATCCATACCATTAATCTGTTCATCTACTGATGTGCCTTCTTTTAATTCTGCTGCTAATGAATTATCTTTCTCAGTTATCTTGGAATCAACTTTTTCTTCTGGTTCTTTTGTAATGCCTATATTCTTCTCTTCCCCATTACTTGATTGTTTATCTCTTAATGTATTAACTGTTGTAACTTTTTCACATATTTCATCAAATATTTGCATATCATTTGCAACTTTAATGTGTTCATTTTGCATCTTAAATTTCTTAATGTCATAATACCATTTAAAATGATTTAACCAGCCCATTGAATACAGACAGATTTTATTTATTTTCATTTTCTTATGGAATTCTTTTGCTTTCCTTATGATGGCTGCATCTTCTATTGGATTCTCACTTTTAGCTTTCATTTCTTTGTACCATGACCAAACTTTTTCATCAACTTCTGGAACTCTCTTCTGTTTAATAGTTTTTTGTAAGTATCCAAAATTATGAAATTTATTAGCATAAAAGTCTAAAATTTTGTCTTTATGTTTTATAATATGAGATACAATTGATTCTCTAATGTTAAAATGACGAGCAACTTTATTTATGGCTATACCACTTTCCACCAGTTTAACTATATTCACTTTTTGACGAATATTTAATTTTTCCAAATACTTCTTCCTCAGCCTAGTGTATATATTATTGTTTATCTGTCTCTTTGTTGTATTTCTACATCTTTCCACATTATCATTTATCTGTTCTCTTGTGTTATCATCATCTATATTGTCATCCTGTACTTCTATTTCTGTTGTATTTTTGCATTCTTCCATAACATTATTACTTATCTGTTCATCTGTCATATTGCTACATTTTTCTGCACTATTGTCATCAATATACTTCTCCACCAAATCATTTTTTGTCACTTTTTTTATTAACACAATTGCTTGTTTATTTGCTATATTATTTTCAAATATTTCCTTACATTTTTTTGCAGTATTTGTGTTAGTTTCTTTTTCTTTTAATTTATTTTCGATTTTAAATTCTTCAAGTAATTTATTGAAAGTTTGTGCATCATATGTAATTACATTATCATCTTTTCTAATGTTCACAATTCCATAACGCCACTTGAAATGCTGCAACCATCTCATAGAATAAATACACTCTTTCTTCAGTTTCAATTTTTTATGCAATTCTTTAGCTTTCCTTATGATAGTTACATCACTGATTGGACCTTTGCCTTCATCATTCATTTGTTTATACCAAGACCAAACTTTTTTATCAATTGGAGCATTTTTATATCTAATATATTTTAACGAATGCTCAGAATTATTATATTTATCATCATAATCACATATAGCTGCTTTATTTCTTATTATACGTCGTAGAGTCGTTTCTCCAATATTAAACAGCAATCTAATCCTATTTTTGCCTACACCATTTTTCAATAATTTAATTATGTCCACTTTTTCTTTAAGAGTAAGCGACACATGTTTTCTCTTCATTCTGTTCTCATCACCTGCACCTTCATTTGTCTCTTTCTTGCCCGACTTGCACTTCCTTACTTTTGCCATCAATCTATTTGCTCGTTCTTTGGCCTCATATTTAGAAATCACTTCCGAAATTTCCTTAGTATATGTCTCTTCAGCATTATTTAAGTGTTGACTTCTTAATTTTTCCAGAAATTCGTTAAAAGTCTGTGCATTGTAGGTTACCGCATTGTCACTTTTATCGTCAATTCCGTAACGCCACTTAAAACATTGCAACCACACCATTGAATAATTGCAAGACTTCTTTAGTTTTAATTCTTTATGCAATTTTCTAGCTTTTTTCATAATGGCCACATCACTGACTGGACCTTTGCCTTCACCTTCCATTTGTTTGTACCATGACCACACCTTTTCATCGACTTCAGGTGTTTTGCTTTCCTTGATATTTCTTGAGCATAAGTTAGAACATTCAAAAATTTCTTTTCTTTTCTTCACCATACGACGTACAGTTGATTCTCCAATATTAAACTGGCGAGCAATCTTAATTTTAGGTACGCCAATCTCCACTAATTTGATTAAATCCACTTTTTGTTGTAATGTTAATGCTACGTGCTTCATTCTTGATTTATTGTTGGCAGTCAGCATTTTGATGTATTTAAATTAAATGTCTAAAGTTTATTTTTTTTATTTTTTTTATTTTAGCATTATTTACATGCGAATCAAAACTGCTAAAAACATCACATCAAAACAGACGATAATATCGGATGCATAGCGCCACCTGACGAAGTTCGTGTTAGAAATCGATTTTATTTTTTTAATATTTTAAATTGATTTAACTTTTCTCAATTTGTTTTTAAAATCGATTGCTTCAAGCGGAAATAGAATTAATTAGGTATAATTAAAGGTTTAAAAATTCAAAAAAATGATTTATTTTTTATACGAGGAATTTTTTTAAAAAAAACTCTTTGTCCTCTGGGCACTAAAGGGTCTTTCGGCAAGCCCGTTATGGGTTCGGCCTGGCCCACAATGGGGCGAACGGATGGTGAAAAACGGGCACAACATATCTGGATCGACCACTTCCCCGAAAAATTCATTGCGTTTTTCTGCCCGTCATGATTTCATCCCGGGTCCCCCAGAACGGTAAGCTGACACCTTAACCGCTCGGCCACCCGGTCGCATATACGAGGCATTATCATGTTATGCGCTGCATTGCTGGCTACTTTATTTATTAAATTAAACTCTCTACCTTACTAGCGCTTAGTATGGTTTTTTCCATGTCCTTCGAAAATTCGCCCCAAGTCCACAATGAGACCGAGGTGGTAAAGGCGTCAGGTTGCTGTTCTGGTAAATCAAGATTAAGGTGACCAGACGTCCCGCTTTTGGCGGGACAGCCCCGATTTTTGACAATTTTTCCCGCGTCCCGCGGTGTTTTAAAAAAGTCGACTTTTTGGAAGGATTAAATTTTTGTCAATTATGTGTCATAAACTTACGTCTTACGTTTAAGATTCGGTAAAGATAGTTTCGTATTGTGGCTGTACGCCATATTAGATATATATTTTGTTCTAATTTTTGTATATTTTCCTTTCTTTGTTTTATCTATTGTTTGTCCTTTGCAGAAATTTCCTTCCCAACCTTGAAGAGTTGCCAGATCTGAAGGTTAAAAAATAACGTGGTTGTGCTTCAAAAATAGCGGATTTAAACTGTTTATAGTCCAAACAATAAAAATGAATTATTTTGCAACTATGCACTTTTAATAATGAAATAAGTTTATAATACAGTATACTGTATATGGACATTCGGTGTATCTGCATCAATTTTCTCTAAATCAAAGCGAGTCATTCGCAAGCGAGGCAATTAATTTTTTGAACTTAGAGACTTAGCGACTGCGGCTTTTGTTTTCAGTTTTAAGGCCCCCCTGTTTCCATTGTATCAAAAACTGTTGTATCAATATTTAATAACTTTTAGATCACTTATTTGGAGAGAAAATTGGCAATTTCAACAGGATAATGCTGCCATTCATGCATCAAAGTCAACTAAAAATTGGTACGGGGCGTTACAGCGTGAGTGGCTGCGACATCTGGTGGTGAAACTTAGAAGTTCCTTCAGATGGCTGCTACCTACAATCCCCGTATGAGATGAGTGTCTGATCGGTTGTTTTTTTGCCGCGAGATTATATTTAACGATTTTGTCCGAGTATTTTCAGAAAGTATATGTAATAGAACAAACACGTGGAGTGTCGAAATCTGTAAAATAATCCTGTAAAGAAAATAAACGGATAAAGAAAGAACATAGGTGTATGTTATATGCTTATCCTCTTGTTGAATTACACTCATCACGTGCATATCGTACACAATACACATTTCTTACGTATAAAGATTTTTATTTAAAAAAATTTAAATATATAAAACATATACAATGGCAATTGTATATGTTTTATATATTTAAATATTTTTTAGATAAATAGGAAGAATGACAATTGCTCATTCTTCCCATTTCTCTAAAAAATATTTAAATATGACAATTGCTCATTCTTCCTATTTCACCAAAATAATAATAAAAAGGAGGTTGACGACTGCATGAAAATTTACATACTAAATTATCATTTAACAGATTTGTTTTTTTCCCAACTTTTGGTGCTGGAGTTTATTTGTTTAACTGTTGTGTTTTGTAACACTGGCGCCAAAACAATATCAAACATTTTCAAACAAGGTCGCCTCCGTGCTTGTGAAATTGTGGATTGTCTACTGGAGCGAACGACGGATGGAAAACGGAAGCAAAGTATCTTTATCTTTGTTAAACGTTGCAACTTTATTTATACAATTAAGTGTAATGAAATTAAATAAAACTTTATTAGTTTTGTATAATACAATAAATGTTTTGCGATTTTATATATAAAAATAAAAAAGTAGCGTATTTTTAAGATTTTTAGCCTGAAGATAATTATCACTAGCCCAAAAAGTAGCGTGTCGCCCAATTTGAAATTTTTGTAGCGAGGGCACTTAAAAAGTAGCCCAATCCGCTACTTGTAGCCCAATCTGGCATCACTGCC
>NW_019385072.1:206570-218718 GCF_000671375.1 Centruroides sculpturatus | reverse complement strand
TATATATTGTTTACCTGAAATATCAGTAAAATGTTAAAACAGAAAATTAAAATAATTATTGAATTATGTGCTTTTATTAATATAAGTACAGTACAGTATATACAGTATTTATCTTCATCTCATCAAACTGAAGAATCTTTCAATAATGATATAACAAAATCTTTATTTTTTTCATTTTTCATGTTCTTTTTGAATGATGACAGTTTTACTTTTCCAAAATTTCAGATTTCTTTGGATTGCTTGCATTCTTATCTCAATATGTTTAATCTTCATATTTAAAATAGAATTTTCATGCTTTAATTTAAAATTAAGATCTTCTAAAGTTTTACAATTGTTACATTTGTTAAGAGATTCTTCTCCTTTATCCTGTTTATTTACATCTAAAAGTTTTTCTATCAGGTTTTTTTCTATTTCTTTTTAATACACGATTCTTTCTTTCATTTGACTGCTTAATATTTTTATTTTCTATGTTTCCTAAATTTACTGTTGGTAGTGAAGTTTTCTTTAGTTTAGGTCTTGCCAATAAACCTAATAATTCAGCTTTTAAATTTCTCTCAAAATCATTTTCTTTGAAATGATCAGAGCAAACATGACAAGAATCAGGATTAAACTTGTCTTTTCTTTTATAGTTATGGATCCATTCTCTTCTTATTATTGGATCTTTGGGAAATTTAAAATAACTGACTTTCCTGTCTAATGACTTTGTTTTACAATAGCTGGGCCGTGTTCAGTAACGCAGAACATCTAACAAGTAAGTTAGAATTCTGACTGGCTTAGTGGGCGGAGCTAAGAATGTTCTGAGCATCATTGAACGAATATTCTTAGTTAGACAACTGGGCAAAAGATGGACGACGTTAAAATTATAATCGCAAAAATTGTCGCAAACGAATTGGTCAAGGAGGATGAAGTAACCAATACAATTACAGTAGAGCGTCGTTTATCCGAAAGTCAATTATCCGAAATAATTACAGTCGGCAAAGTTAAATTTTCGCCAGTGCTCTGGCGCTGCAATCTTGGGCTACTCAAATATTTTACGTTTTTGATACTAAATTAACTTCTGAAGTATANGACGAAGTTCGTGTTAGAAATCGATTTTATTTTTTTAATATTTTAAATTGATTTAACTTTTCTCAATTTGTTTTTAAAATCGATTGCTTCAAGCGGAAATAGAATTAATTAGGTATAATTAAAGGTTTAAAAATTCAAAAAAATGATTTATTTTTTATACGAGGAATTTTTTTAAAAAAAACTCTTTGTCCTCTGGGCACTAAAGGGTCTTTCGGCAAGCCCGTTATGGGTTCGGCCTGGCCCACAATGGGGCGAACGGATGGTGAAAAACGGGCACAACATATCTGGATCGACCACTTCCCCGAAAAATTCATTGCGTTTTTCTGCCCGTCATGATTTCATCCCGGGTCCCCCAGAACGGTAAGCTGACACCTTAACCGCTCGGCCACCCGGTCGCATATACGAGGCATTATCATGTTATGCGCTGCATTGCTGGCTACTTTATTTATTAAATTAAACTCTCTACCTTACTAGCGCTTAGTATGGTTTTTTCCATGTCCTTCGAAAATTCGCCCCAAGTCCACAATGAGACCGAGGTGGTAAAGGCGTCAGGTTGCTGTTCTGGTAAATCAAGATTAAGGTGACCAGACGTCCCGCTTTTGGCGGGACAGCCCCGATTTTTGACAATTTTTCCCGCGTCCCGCGGTGTTTTAAAAAAGTCGACTTTTTGGAAGGATTAAATTTTTGTCAATTATGTGTCATAAACTTACGTCTTACGTTTAAGATTCGGTAAAGATAGTTTCGTATTGTGGCTGTACGCCATATTAGATATATATTTTGTTCTAATTTTTGTATATTTTCCTTTCTTTGTTTTATCTATTGTTTGTCCTTTGCAGAAATTTCCTTCCCAACCTTGAAGAGTTGCCAGATCTGAAGGTTAAAAAATAACGTGGTTGTGCTTCAAAAATAGCGGATTTAAACTGTTTATAGTCCAAACAATAAAAATGAATTATTTTGCAACTATGCACTTTTAATAATGAAATAAGTTTATAATACAGTATACTGTATATGGACATTCGGTGTATCTGCATCAATTTTCTCTAAATCAAAGCGAGTCATTCGCAAGCGAGGCAATTAATTTTTTGAACTTAGAGACTTAGCGACTGCGGCTTTTGTTTTCAGTTTTAAGGCCCCCCTGTTTCCATTGTATCAAAAACTGTTGTATCAATATTTAATAACTTTTAGATCACTTATTTGGAGAGAAAATTGGCAATTTCAACAGGATAATGCTGCCATTCATGCATCAAAGTCAACTAAAAATTGGTACGGGGCGTTACAGCGTGAGTGGCTGCGACATCTGGTGGTGAAACTTAGAAGTTCCTTCAGATGGCTGCTACCTACAATCCCCGTATGAGATGAGTGTCTGATCGGTTGTTTTTTTGCCGCGAGATTATATTTAACGATTTTGTCCGAGTATTTTCAGAAAGTATATGTAATAGAACAAACACGTGGAGTGTCGAAATCTGTAAAATAATCCTGTAAAGAAAATAAACGGATAAAGAAAGAACATAGGTGTATGTTATATGCTTATCCTCTTGTTGAATTACACTCATCACGTGCATATCGTACACAATACACATTTCTTACGTATAAAGATTTTTATTTAAAAAAATTTAAATATATAAAACATATACAATGGCAATTGTATATGTTTTATATATTTAAATATTTTTTAGATAAATAGGAAGAATGACAATTGCTCATTCTTACTATTTCACCAAAATAATAATAAAAAGGAGGTTGACGACTGCATGAAAATTTACGTACTAAATTATCATTTAACAGATTTTTTCCCAAATTTTGGTGCTGGAGTTTATTTGCTTAACTGTTGTGTTTTGTAACACTGGCGCCAAAACAATATCAAACATTTTCAAACAAGGTCGCCTCCGTGCTTGTAAAATTGTGGATTGTCTATTGGAGCGAACGTCGGATGGAAAACGGAATCAAAGTATCTTTATCTTTGTTAAACGTTGCAACTTTATATTTATTGTTGTATTATCGTGTAACCGTAAACGAATCAAGAAAAATAAATGGCGGGATTAATCAACGAGAACGAACGTTTTTTATTGACCTGCACATAACCGACTTGGATTTCTACACAAAGAAAACAGGTGGCGCTTGACTTAAGCGCAGCTTATAATAATAAATATGATTAATCTTAACATTTATTTATACAATTAAGTGTAATGAAATTAAATAAAACTTTATTAGTTTTGTATAATATAATAAATGTTTTGCGATTTTATATATGAATTTTATTTTCATATATAAGTAGCGTATTTTTAAGATTTGTAGCCTGAAGATAATTATCATTAGCCCAAAAAGTAGCGTGTCGCCCAATTTGAAATTTTTCGTAGCGAGGGCACTTAAAAAGTAGCCCAATTCGCTCCTTGTAGCCCAATCTGGCAACTATGAACCCTTCCTACTTGCGTGGTGGTGACTAATCCCTTTAGAACAAAAGAGAGGAATGTGACCCCGAGGGCTGTGTGTGTGAACAACGCACTTTGCTGGCATTCTTTGCTGGGACTTCGACAAGATAGGACGGACGAAAAATTACGATATAATATAATTTTAAATTGCATTATTTTTTAGTTTTTTTAACATAATGAGCAAGAAAAGAGAATGCAAGCTTAACGATGATCTAAGAAGTGAATTTCCGTTTATTAAGAAAACTAAAAGCGATCACATCGTAAAATGTGATAAATGTAATGGTAAATTTTCTATTTTGCACGGCGGGAAGAATGATATTTCAAAGCATTTGGAGACACAGAAACATAAAAGGTATTTAAATATTGCTGCATCTTCCTTAAAAATACAGGACTTTTTCGAAAAACAACTTGTGGAGACGAAGAAAAGCAATTAGCATTGGCAGAAGGACTTATGTGTTTTCATGCTATTAATCACAATCATAGCTTCAGGTCAATGGACTGTTCATCACAAGTCATTAAAATGTTATTCAACAAAAAATTTGTCTGTGCTAGAACAAAATCCGAGGCAATTGTGTGTAATGTGCTTTCCCCATATGCATTGTCAGAATTTTAAAAAAATCTAGAAAAAACAAATTTTATTTCCATATATTCTGACGCATCTAATCATTAGGATAGAAAAATATTTCCAACCGTTATTAGATTTTTTGATTCGGAAACAAGAATAAAAATTAGAATTTTAGATTTCGTATCATTGCCTGGCGAAACTTCAGAAATAATTGTCAATTCCATTATTAATATTTTGGAAAAAACAATTAAAACATAAAATTATTGCATATTACGCAGACAATACGAACGCAAATTTTGGAGCAAAAGCGAGAAGAGGTACGAATAATATTTTTTTATAAATTCAACGAAAACCTTATTTGTGTTGGTTGTGCAGCGCACATAATACATAACGCTATTCAAACAGCTGCCGACTTGTTGCCCGTAGATGCGGAAAATATTATTATTAAAATATATTCATATTTCTATATATACACTGTGCGCATTGAAAGCCTTAAAGAATTTTGTGAAACTGTGGAAGTCGAATATCAGAAAATAGTTGGATATAGTAAAACGCGCTGGTTAGCTCTTTTGCCAGCTATTGAACAAATTTTGAAAATATATAATCCTTTGAAATCCTATTTTCTATCACAGGATAAATGTCCTAGAATAGTTAGAGTTTTTGTAGAAACTCTAACCAAATTTTTGAAGAGTTTTCTTCAAAAATTTGTACACAGTTTGTACACAATCAAGCAGCTGTTTTTCAAAATGCTGTAAAATTTATTGAAGGTGACAAAATTTCGGTAATCGAAGTAGCAAACGAAATTAAAAATTTTAAATTTCAGTGTCAAGAGCGGTCATAAAATAATTTTCTTCCTGTTAAATATATCACTGTTGCAGGTTATGTGTTCACAGATAGTGAGTAGGATACCTAATGTGAGATTAGCCAGGACGTAGATCTTAGTCTACGACACTTACGGCGCGCGATCGTGAGATCGGCTCTCGTAACGTTTTATAGGAGGGCGGTAAATTTAAGGAAAGGGGATTCAAGACTGTGAGGTCTTTATCCCAAATTGTCAGGGTCCCGACACCAGTTAATCAATCTTATTATACGCGGATTAACACGCGTATGCGATCTGATCCGGTCACGCAATTAAAAGACATTTTTAATTAAAACGAAATAATAAATTTCATAGAACAAAAAATTAAATCATGCAAAAGGTGGATAAACAAAAGACAGAACTACTACAACCAATATACACATCGGTAGATAGCTATACTTATATTCTACCCTAGTCGCGATCGAGAGAGAGCTCACAAAAACGTTATAAACCATACGACCTGTTTCAGATGTCGTTCGTCTTCTTCTCTGTATGCAAGTTCCGTTACTTCTTCGTATGGGAGATCAATACGTGCACACATATAAAAGTATATTTCCTACGTGCAGACTTATTCCGTATGTGACTCGTCTGAGAACGTTGGTCATCAGGAGGGAAACGTATGTGGAGTTTGTATGCCTTCGGATCTGTCGAAGAACTCCCCGAATTCAGACAAGTTCCCTCTATATCTTCTGAATGCCGACCAATCATCGGCCAGTAACTCTTTCGTGAGAACGGATGAAAGGGGGGATGAATGAGGAGTAACCATTTCCCATCTGAGCTGGATTTTAACCAGATAAGGGAAAGTCAGAGGATGTTCTCTTCTGTGAAAGGAAGTAACATCTGTTATCTGGGTTTTTCCCACGTTAAAACAGTATTTTTCTCACCAAAAATGAAATAATATTTGGTGACATTATTTTAACGTAAATAATAAAATATTAATTTAGAGCCAGGGGCCTTTCGGATCTCACATTAACAAGTAAGTTTAAAAAATCATACACGATTACTTTGATTCATTTCAAGCCATACCGAACCAAAAAGTGGCGGGCTTGATAAAAGACGCCACGTCATGGCCGTTTATTTATTATAAAAAATAATACAATGGTTATATGATACGAAGCGTTGCTACACAATACAAATACAAAAGTTTATATAACACAAATCATTGCTACACACATAGGTAATGACAGGAAAAAAATTTAACACTTCCATTAATCATCCGTAATAGTATAAGTCAGTTAGGAGAACAAGATGCAATAAATCGCGCAGATTTCATGAATCACGTCAAAAAATTCTATAGTAACTGCTTAGATTATTTAGAAGAGTGGAGGGTACATTACAATGATATTGAACATTTTCATTGAGTCATGTTAAAACAAGAACTTAATTGGGAAGATGTGCAAAAATAATTCGATCACATTAGTCAACATTTTCCAGATAGTAATATTTCCGAAAATGATCTTTTTAATGAAGTATCATTATTTAAAAAAATATATTGATAAGGAAAAGCTTAAATCTTGGGCGTCAGCAAAAAATCTCAACAGAGAACAAATGGCTAGAAATATTTCATCATTTTGAAACAAACCATGTTCCATACAATAACGCATTAAAAATTGTGGAATACACACCAGGAACAAATGCCCCAACTGAACGCGTTTTTTCTACCGTAAATAAAGTGTGGACATCCGACAAATCACAAATAAGTGTTGAGACTATAAAAGCAATATTATATAATGTGTAAAATATATTTTAACAAATTCTTGTGAAAAATTTTAACATTTTAAACAACAACAACAACAACAACAATTTATTTTAAAAAATTCATTCAAATGAGAAATATGTAAAAGAATAAAGAGTTTTTAAAAATTTATAATAGTATATATGTTATGGAGACAAAGTGATTAATATGGGCATTATTCATAATGCCCGGTCATTATGAATAATGACCAACAAAATCGGGCATTGTAATAAATTTCAATAATTTATCAAATTGACCGGTCATTATGAATACTGCTATCATCTAGTCGGGCAAAGTGATAATAATGTGTCGAAGAGTGATCATCCAAAATACGTTGGCCAATCAGCACTCGCATCTAAGTTGCACGTGCGTGCTGCGTTTAGTACCGAATTTGGGGCGATTGCGTCTGTTTGTGCTTTTGACAGATTCCTCCCGGCTGTTCGACAGATGCTATGGAAAGACACCATAAACGACTGGCAAAATAGATAGAGTTCTTACAATAATGACCACACTTTTCAGTTCATTCCTAATATAAATTGTTTTTATTATCTACAATGGTTCGCTGCAAACTTTTACACTACACAACTGCTCACTAACCATGGAAAGTTTGCAAGCTACTTATGCAAATTTACGAATACGGAATCTCGCCTGTGACCGATGTGTCAAGTAGAAGATGATGCCCTACATTACATTTACGAGTGTAGCCCTGGAACAAGAAAGACTGGAACTTATTCTCCTGCTCCAGGAAAGAAATATTATCTGGCCTTGTGTTCCTTCTGACTTTTTAAAGAGCGAAGATGGTGATACGTGAAAAACAAGAGAACCTCTTCGCTAGTCTACTGAATGTCAAGCATTCAGTAGACTAGCGAAGAGGTTCTCTTGTTTTTCACGTATCACCATATACAATTGAGGACTTGCTCTTTGGTGTTACGTCACCCAAAATTCTTACTTTGTTTTCATACTTTCTTTATATATGTTTGTAATTTCATCTTTAATTTCATTTTTATATAAAAATACTTATTCTAATTTGTCTTAAAATGTATAAATATAATCTTTATGTATTCACTTGTCTGTTCACTAGTTTGTTGGCATATTACTTTGTTATATTANCATCTTGTAGGCTCCCGGGCTTTGATAAAAAAGGGCTAGTTTTTTGTCTTTGCATGTCCATTTCTTACATCTTGATTTGTGACTCAAAGAAACACAACTGAACCTGAGATAGTCCCGGGCACACTTGACGAATTTGTCTCATAATATCTTTTATGTCTTGCTTATCTTTAACCTGAGATCGAAACATAGAATACTTCTTCCTCAATTTTGATAGCTACGTGATCTTACGAGTACTAGGCAAATTGCGGAAAATTCCGGAGCTTATAAATTAATAGGTAAAGTAACAGTTTCTGAATTTATTGGGATATCCAGGTCTCCTGAATTCACAGGGGATTTCTCAGCTTCTTCATTAAAAGAACATTCTTTAAACTGAGAGAGAATTTGCTAAGTTGTTTTTTGTGCAAGTTTTGGTGCTTTTATTTTCCCAGCAGTGGCGTAGCGTGGGTGTCAACCGCCCGGGGCAGAGGAAAATTTCGCCGCCCCCTTATTTAGGTATCTCAATTTAAAAGACTAAAATTCAGTTTTGTCACAGAATAAGTAATGAAAAATTCCGTGTTTATTTCAATCGGTCCGAATCGTAGGTGCGGCAAAAATATGAAATGAAATGGTTCAAATTTTTACAAGATATTATTATTTATTGTGAAATTTTGCCGCCCCTAAAAGTGCCGCCCGGGGCGGGCCGCTCCTGCCGCCCCCACTACGCTACGCCACTGTTTCCCAGTCAGTAATTTTGGAGGGTTTGGTTTATTGAATAATTGTTGGAACTGCATTCCAAACTAATTTCTTCTTTTCCGAATTCATGATTTGGTTTTCTTCAAAATACTCAGCACAAAGATAATTATTTTTATATAGTATTTCTGCTGTTTTATTTAAAAGATCTAAGCGTCGAGTGTTTTGGAACCAAAAGCACCATTTGAAAAATAAATAAATGGAGCTGCATATGAATAGATAGTATGACACTTCTAATTAATTGCAGGGAATTTTGAAAGTATACTGGTTTCTTCCCTTGAGTGACAGTACTTTAAACCTAACGGCGTTCATTAACAAAAACATGGTCTTACCGGTCTTTTTCTTTAGGAAATCTAAAGAAAGACATATGATGTTGCTTCCCTCGAGCATTTGAGCAATTAACAGCTAAACAATAACTTTTGCAGTCTTCCAAGGTCTTGAATTCATTTCCTACTTCTATCACATGTATTCACAGCATAACGTTAAATTGAAGTAATTTTCACGCGCCGTTACAGAGTGGCGTTAGCAGCAACTGCCTACGTAGGCGTTGATGCGCAGAACAAGTTCGCCCATAGAACTTGCCAGTCTTTCTTTCTTTCTTTCTTATCTTATTAATATGGAGACTCTAGCCTGTTGGCTTTTTCTCCGAATCATTTGCCAGTCTTCCTCAAGGTCCTAGATTATAAGGTTGCCTCATAGAGAAGAAACGCTTCTCATTGGTTGCTTATTTGACGTCACTCATAGTCGAAAACGAAACATCTTACTATGTCCTTATGGTAAAAACATTACTGATCAGAGGCTCGTAGCTTTAATTACACACTAATATTTTATTAATTACGATTCTTACTTAATTAAATAAAAATAAAAATTGATTATAAATAAGAAAAATCCGGAATATTGAGCAAATCTTCGAAATTTTTACATGTAAAGTTCAAATTAAAATGCGTTTTTCTACTTTGTAAATGAAATCTATTTTATGATATTATAACAACAATAGTTTCTTAAAAAGATTAATTTTGATAAATTCTATGTATGTGATTTATATATAAGTAAATTAATTTAATTTCTATCGTCAAATTACTGTTTTTTTTAACTAAAAATAATATTGGTCTATTTTTTAATTTTTAATACCCATGTACCGAAAACGATATTATTCAATATATACAAATTAAGTTTCAAAAGAACAATTTGTTATGTTATAAACATATTTTTGATATCAATATATACAAATTAAATGCTATATAAAAACAATTAAATCAGGTACAAACTTTTTTTAATTTTCTATTGTTATTATAATTTACTTTTCTTTTCACAGCGAAACGATTATGTTTAATTAAATTGTTCAAAAATTTCAATCTAATCCATACACGTTGCTTTATGTATGTGTATATAATGTCTTCTGGCAAGTTAATTGTCTGTTTAATTTATGATGTAATAGATGAAACCGTTTTACATTTCAAATGCAGTTTCACAGTTTTTGTAAAAATTGATTCCATTTTTTTAAAACTAAATTAAAGAAATCTTCTGATGGTTGTGACAGTCCACCAAAAGACAAATCCTGAATAAGGGACTTCGTTGTATAATTATGTTCATTTTTATTTTGGTGACTGACACTTCCTAAATTTGGTTATTTTTCTTTTTCTTTTTTTTGTATTTTCTCGCAATCCACCCTGCTAAATATTGTAATCCATCATTTTTCAATTCTACATTTTCCTGAGATATATCACATAAATCATCATCATCATTTACATTGCATGAATTTTCAGATATTCCTTGTTCTTTAGAACTAGACATATCTGAAACTTCTTGTAGTAAATCTGCCTCTTCAAACATTTCATTTATTAAATAATTTTCAGCTATCTGATCTGTGTTTAATTTATTTTGCAATATTCCTGGTGATTTGCCTAAAATTATCATTCTTACTCTATATATTATTTCAAGTGGACTAGGATGATCATTTAAACCACCTCTAGTTCGAATCCGTGAAAATAGATTTTCTAAAGAATCCTGATTTACTTTACATGTTAAGATATAATGGTATTTACGAAATTTTGAACTAAGGTCGAAAAATAAATCTTTAATAGATTTAATAGATATAAGCATTACTTTTTGAAATGTTTGAAGTGATTTTTTAGATAGACATTTCATACTTTTCACGTTTAAATTTAAAATTAAGATCTTCTAAAGTTTTACAATTGTTACATTTGTTAAGAGATTCTTCTCCTTTATCCTGTTTATTTACATCTAAAAGTTTTTCTATCAGGTTTTTTTCTATTTCTTTTTAATACACGATTCTTTCTTTCATTTGACTGCTTAATATTTTTATTTTCTATGTTTCCTAAATTTACTGTTGGTAGTGAAGTTTTNACGCAACGGAGAAAATTTTCAACATGGGATAAATTACTATATTTTTTCGTGTTAATCGGTTATTTGAAATATCGATTTACCGAACAAATCCAGTCCCCAATTGATTCGGATAATCGACGCTCTACTGTAATTCACAAAAAATAAATGTTTCTAAATGATATAAGTGGAGTTTTTTTTTATTCAAATTAAAATGTCGCACAATTTAAAATTCAGTACTAAACACAATACGCACTCAACACGATACAATCAGCAACTCAGAGTGCCAATTGGCTAGCGTATGTCGAATGATCACTTTTCAACATATTATTATCACTTTGTCCAACAAGGTGGTAGCAGTATTCATAATGACCGGCTAATTTGATAAATTAATGAATATTTATCACACTGCGCGCCCTTTTTGGTCATTATTCATAATGCCCGATTAATCACTTTGTCCATAACATATATATTTATTATACTGTATTTGTAAATTTTACATATGTTGAAATTTAAAAAAATACAACACAATTTTTGGGTTTTTCTATAATAAAATTTTGTTGCTTTAGAACAATTTTTTAACAAGACAACCCCTCCCCTCCCTGTGAATTTTGTCCCGCTTTACCAATGTTAAAATCTGGTCACCTTAATCAAGATCGGGTTCGGGTAAACCATTGGTCTTAAACCTTGGTCTTACACTACCCAGTCTAACCTAACCCAAAACCTAACCCTGTCTTAGATTATAAGGTTGCCTTATAGAGAAGAAACGCTTCTCATTGGTTGCTTATTTGACGTCACTCATAGTCGAAAACGAAACATCTTACTATGTCCTTATGGTAAAAACATTACTGATCAGAGGCTCGTAGCTTTAATTACACACTAATATTTTATTAATTACGATTCTTACTTAATTAAATAAAAATAAAAATTGATTATAAATAAGAAAAATCCGGAATATTGAGCAAATCTTCGTAATTTTTACGTGTAAAGTTGAAGTTAAAATGAGTTTTTCTACTTTGTAAATGAAATCTATTTTATCTATTTTATGATTTTATAACAACAATAGTTTCTTAAAACGATTAATTTTGGTAAATCCTACGTAGGTGATTTATATATAAGTAAATTAATTTAATTTCTATCGTCAAACTACTATATTTTTTTTTGAACTAAAAATAATATTGGTCTATTTTTCAATTTTTAATACTCGTGTACCGAAAACGATATTATTGATATTAATATATACAAATTAAGTTTCAAAAGAACAATTTTTTATGTTATAAACACATTTTTGATGTCAATATATACAAATT
>NW_019385072.1:156710-204848 GCF_000671375.1 Centruroides sculpturatus | reverse complement strand
TCTGAAGTATAATTTTTTATTGTTTTTATATTTTTCAATATATTTATTTTGTTTGTACAAAATAAAAAAAAATAATTTTTAACGATACAATAGTCTTCGTTAGGCTTAACATCGACGAAAATTCAACGCAAGCGACACGCGACGGACAAAAATTTCAACATGGGATAGGTTAATATATTTTTTCATACATAATCTGTTATCCGAAACATCGATTTACCGAACAACCCTAGTCCCCAATTGATTCGGATAAACGACGCTCTACTGTATTCAAATGGAAGTTGCATCAAATCGTGATGAAATTAATGAAGCAATTATTAATTTTAATCAAAGAAATGGACCATTGTCTTTCGTTAAAATGTATTCGGAATCTGTTATACCGACGTGTGATAATTTTACATTTCGAAGTCGTTTTAGAATGAGTTAATGATTTGAATGAGAGAACAACATTGTAATTGTTATAATAAAATACATTTAGTCCAACACGAGCAGCCATCTTGCAAATTGTACGACAGGACAAAAACAATGACGTCACTAGTAGAAGTTAGTATAGATAAAAAAAGTTGACTGAACTAGCTAGAATGCTAGCGATGGGAAGAGTCAAGCATTAGCTAGAAACGAGTTCAACGTCGCAGCATAACTAGACTTAGCAAGAATTCTGCGTTACTGAACACGGCCCAGGCCAATCCCATGACAAGAAAACAATCCTCTTGGCGCCCATAAGACGAAAAAAAAATTAAAAAAGAAAGTCTATAATTAGGATGGCCAGGGCCCAACACATCCAGAAAAATTTCTGAGTGAAGTCGGACTTGAACCCAGCAGGTAATACAGAACGGAAGGCTAGTATTTTTGTTGCCTCAGTCATCTGGCTTAGACGATAAAAGCACTTTACGAAATTCGACCAGGAATCGCACTCAGCAATGGCAATGCCTTGCTGAATGCAAAACTAGGTGTAGTGATTCCATCCTACGCAGTTCTAAATGAAATCCAGAGTTAATATATTTCACGCTATTTATTTATTATATATTAGTGTGGTTGAGACTTTTTATTTCTATATTTAGATCATAACTCAAGTCTTGATATGGTATGCGTAAAAATTCAAATAACGCGTTTTAACATATTCACAAAAGCAAAAAATAAAATTGCAATAGTGATCATTAAATCAAAATATTCCGTATAAATAGTAATTATATATATTCATAAGCAAAATTATATGTGCATAACACCGAGTTAAGGAACAACAAATACTGTTTTATTTCATTCACAGAAAATATAGACAAAAATAATTAGGTTAAATGACACGTAATATGACGATACAATGTTTAAAAACAACTTTATATCGCGTGATTTTTTTGAGGAAATTTAATTATAGGTTTAAGTGTGCCATGAAAAACAATGCTTTAAGTAAAGGATTACAGATTCATGGCGCTTACCATTTTCCAGTTATGGGTTCACCATAACTAGAAAATGATCAGGAATTTTTTTCTTTCTGATACTTTCAGTTGTGTTAAAGTAGGCTCTGGTTAACCTGGAAAACAACGTGAAACTACCACGTTTAATTTTTTTCTCCCATTCTGACGAGCAGAAGTTATGGTAAGCATAGTACAAGGTGGGACCTATGTACTTTGGATTGCTAAGTTATCCAGATAAAAAACAGGATAATGCACTAAATAGAACGCCTGGTTGTGTATAATCCTTTATTTAGAGGATGTAATTTCATCATCATTTCTTCCCTCTCACCATTTAGAGGTACTGGTAGGCCTCCTACAACGCGGTACCTTTACAAAGCGTTTTCGCTGCAATGCGGTTGGAAAAATGCGGAAATTTTCTTACAACGCGGTACTTTTGCAACGCGGTTTACGGTATTTACAAAGGAATTATCTTTCACATAACAGAAAAATTGCAACGGATTACGTAATACGCGCCGCAGTTCGGTGTACAGAGCTAAATGTCCTCGAAAACAGCTGTTTGTCCGCGTTGACGTGTTATTCCCATGAAAGTTTCATTGGAAGACCGGTATCTAGACAGATATGCATCAGTTACCATAAACACTCAAATATATCATTGATATTTTCGATAGTTTATACTCTTTCAATAGGTGGGGACCGCAAAAATGGTTCAAAATACAGTATAAACTTCTATTGGGTGTATATTTTTAACAACATAGTGAAGGAAAGTTATTTTTTGCGATTTTTACTGTCCACAAAACTGCTTGAAAAAATTTTAGCCATATCAATGTCGAATGAAAAGAAAGGACCGTCGTTAGAAAGGAAATTTATTAATATATCTCTTCAAACAAAGATAGAAGTTTTGGATCGAATTAAAAATCAAGAGCGGATAGCTGATATTGGTAGGCATTTTAATTTAAATGAGTCAACTATTCGGTCGATTAAGCAATAGGAAGAAAAGATTAGGAATTCAGTCGCATCCGGATCATCTATTCTTGCGAAAATTGCTGCTCGTCCGAGAGCACCTATAATGAAAAAAAAAAAAAATGGAACAAGCACTAATATTATGGGTAGAAAATATGAACAAGAAACGGTTGCCTTTAAATAAAAGTGCAGTTAAACACAAAGCCTTAAAAATATTTGATTATTTAAAACAAATGGGACAGTCGTCGGCTGATGAAACCAGTGTTAAATTCGTGGCTAGCAATGGCTGGTTTGAAAAATTCAAAAAACGCCATTCAAACGTCAAGTTTTTCTCTTTTTAGAACCGAATCCCAGTTTTTTTATTAAGTTGGTGTCTCCTATAACGCGATTTTCCCAAACGTAGCATTTTCAAGGAACGTATCTACCGCGTTGTAGGAGGCCTACCTGTACTGTAATGTTGTATGATTTACAAAGAACATAATTTCTTTGTAAATCATACAACAGACTCCCATAAAGAACAATTTCGCCACGTGATATAAACAAAAATGATGACATACATGCGCAGGACTAGCCAATAACAAAGCATTTCTAAAAGCTCTTGCAAGTTCAACCAATCAGAACAAGGCATAGGAAGAACTGAGAAACTTGTAGAAGAAACAAATGTGTGTAGATGGCGATTCACTGTTCAGCTGACAGTACAATCTGACTAAGTAACTGCAAGCATTCAAGTGAGGTTTTCTCAGTTAGGAAAAGAAGATATTCTACAACATAATCTTTTTTCCAAAAATATACACAGTTGTCCCAGAGAAACAACTAATAATATTGGTGAGACTGCAAACAGGAATGAGACAAGCACCACTACATAAAACAATTCTTCAATGTTAGTAACAGTTGGTTGGCTCAGATGAAAAAGTTAAGACCAAAGAAACTGAGAAAGGATGACACTTAGATCTGGACACTCCGGTGATTCAGATCACTTTCTAAGTCAGTTTGGAAATAGGCAGTGACTATTTCAGCCAAATAATATTGCACAACTGGCTTTAATTTAGCATAAAAGACAACAAAAACCTATTGATTCACGTGCAGACAGTTTTCTGGACAGGAAATATTTATGATCAAAACAAAAAGTTCATTAAAAATTTGAATTAAGTGCTTACAAGCATGAACAGTCATTGCATCATATTCAATGTACTGAGTAGTTCATATTCTACAAACATTCTTTGGGTCTGAAAATGTGCTTTTAATGCAGCATGAAAAGAATTGGTTAATTTAATGGGATAAGGCAATGCAATGCAACACAAGAGCAATCTGCCAAAGGAAAGAGCTTTATGGGAGGATTTTCTATGAGAAACTGGGACCTATTTAGACGTTACAGTGGTACCTTAGTATACGTCTGTTTTTGAATACGTCCTGTTTGGATGAAACAAATTTTGCTCAGTATACGACTTATGTTCGGTATACGACTTAATTCAATTATACGCACCATCTATGAACAAGTAGCATTATCGGTGTACTAGACCAGACTAGATGTTTGCTGTGCCACAGTTTATAACTTCGTTAAATTTCTTCTGATTTTAATTTGTAAGTAAAATTTTACTATTTTTATTAATCATGAATTGCAAAAAGGCAAATGAAAAGCAAAAGAAAACTAAAATAATGACTAGAATCACAATGGAATTGAAAAAAAAAAAGATTATTGAGAAATATGAAGGTGGCATGCATGTTCGAGATTTAACTGTTTCATACCGTATTCCGAGAACGACGATATCGACAATTGTGAAAAATAGACATTATTAAATCTGCTAACGTTGCAAAAGGGGTTAAATCAATTTCTAAACAGAGATCGAAGACCATGTAAGAAATTTTCTTTTGTTTTGGATAACTGAAAAACAGTGTGCTGGCGACAGCGTATCAGAAGCAATTATTTGCGAGAAATCTAAAAAGATACGTGCTGATCTCATGAAAAATCAAGCAGGAACTAGCCAGGAAAGCATGGTGTTTAAAGCCAGCCATTTCTTTTTTACATGAGAATGGATTAATCATTTTTACATTACTTCTTATGGGAAAGGTTGGTTTGATATATGTCATATTCGGTATAAGTCCAAACATTAGGAACGGATTAAGGTCGTAGACAGAGGTTCCACTATATAAAGAAAATCCAGAAAATTTCATGCAGCCAACTTGCTGGTCAGACACAAACCCAGTACTGACTAGCAGTGTTCAGTAATTTTATCATCCATCTGACCACTGGTGGCATGAAGAGGAGGTAGTGCAGAATAGACTATTTGATGAAACTGATTGATGAATTATGCCTGGTACATCAAGGTTTATCCTTGAGGATACCAATAAGAAATCCAGGATAAGTTTTTGGAAATTAGTGAATCTGTCAAATATGGTAAACTACATGGAGCAACATACAATTAATTCAGCCCTAAAATTCAAAATGAAATTATAGATTTTGTAGTCAAACTCATTTTTCAGAAAGTATTTAAAGAAATGTAATGAGGGTTTTTCATTAATGGTAGATGAAACTAAATGTTATAAGGAAGAGCAGTTATCAATGCGGCATTCTAAACCATTAGATACACCAAGGAATTAGAAATTAAAGAATAATTTTATCGTTTATTAATTTGTTCCATCTTTAGTTTTTCTAAAATGGCCTGGAACTGGCCATTTTAGAGTTTCTAGAAAGATGTAATATGACTGGTATACTAGTAATTGCACAGTTGTCTGATGGAGCCAATGTCAGGAAAGAATTAAGATCTCCAAATAAAAACATCCAGCAATAAGTTGCTTAAAACATCCAGCAACATTTGGTGGCACCATCTGTTATGATATTTTATTATTAAAAACCTTTTATATTTTTAACTATTATAAAATGGCAAAAAGCTTAATTTTGAGGGTAGAGATGGGTTTTATAAAAAATTGTAAGTGTTAATAATGAGTAAAATCGTCATTAAGTTCAACCCTACTGGATACACACACCCCCTTGACCTTTAATCATCAAAATTTAATAACATCAATCCCCCTAATAAACAAACCTCCCTGCAAAATTTCAGAAATTTTTGACAAAAAGCACAGGAGATATTAAGCTTCAAATAGGGTAAACAAGATCATGCTCCCACACACTAACATCCATATATACAGAAATCACCACTGAATTTTTTTGCATTTCTTGACATTTTACGGCCCCAAGTCCAAAACTGTAAATCTTGGGGGTTTATTTTTTGACCAATCATACTCTCCCTCTGTTATATATAACAGCTGGAAAAGTAGTAATCCATATCCACTGTTTAGCACATAGGTGCAATTTGTGCAAAAATTTCATTGGAACACCATGCCAACACCATATTGGAAGTGGTAAAGGGATATCCTGTAACTGCCACGTCACAATTCACTGTAGGCATGATACATAGTAGAAGGCAATAGTTGTCAGTAATGGGCAAACAAAGCAACTTGAGAGACTGAGCATGGGAAGATCGTTGGGGACCAGAGGAAGGATGCCAGTATTTCCAAAACAGCTGCACTCATTGGGTGTTGTTGTATTACAATGTCCAGAGTGTACAAGTGAATGAGATCATGCACAAATATCCACTAGATAACAGGTGAGTGTTGCATGTTAAGACTGGTAACTGAATGAAACACATGTCACAGTGGAACAGTTTACCTGCTAGCATAACAGTGGACAAAGCAGATGTGTTTTGACAATAAACATGAGACACCTTGCATTGATTGGGCTATTGAACCCCAATCAACGCAAGATATGTTGCATGCCCAATCAACAGATGACCTGCATGGTTTATCTATTGATCACAAACAATACCTCACATGGGTGAGGAAGAGACATCATTGGATCTTGGACAGGTGGAAGAAGGTGATCTGGAGTGATGAGTCTCATTTGATGTTGAACTATGCTGATGGCTGGGTCTGAACCTGGCCAAAACAGCATGAATCTAAATTCCCTGGTTTCACAGTTGGGGTTCCAAAAGCTGATGGTGGCAGTATAATGGTCTGGGGAGCATTCTTTTGGCAAGGCATAGAACCATTGGTTGTCATTCTACAGTCCTTGAACGGTGAACGATACAGGAACCTGTTAGGTGATCATCTGCACTCATATCTCCAGGCTACATTTCCTTACAATGATGCCATGTTTCAAGATGATAATGCACTTTGTCATTGCACTCAGGAATGATGGGAAGAATACAAGAATGAATTCCACATATTTCCTTGGCTCCCCAAACTCATCAGACTGCAGCCCTATTGAATATGTTTGGAATATGCTGGAATGTGTGGCGAGGTAATCGCCCACTCCTCTGTGAAATGTGCACCAACTGATAAAACTGCTCGAGCAAGCATGCATCTAATTAATAATAGAGGATGTTTGACATTTGGTAGAGTCCATAAGCCATAATCACCCAGAAAGATGGACCAACCTGTTATTAGGCAGATGATGTTTCTAATGTAGTGTTCAGTGTACATCCATCTCTTAAAGACCAATAACCATGTCCATGTTATGAAAGTTTGTGACAGTGGGTATCAGGACCAACTCTGAAATGGAAGTTTACATATCACTGGGTGGAACTGTCGTCATTGAAACTATAAAACTATATTGAGTAATTATGATGTAATCACAAAAGTTTTGGAAGAAGTCAGCCAGGTCTGAGATAAGAACTTGGTGGGACTTGCTTCATGAAACTAGATTTTGCGAACTGTGTTTCAATCATTATTTATTAATCATGAATGTATGGAATAAATACCTACCTCTAAAGTAAAAATGCAACTTGCCCCTGTACATCATGCTTTTCCTTTAACAATAGAGTCATGCTGGTCATCTATCTAACACCTTTCAGGGTAAAGTTTTGAACTGAAATAACACGACTTCTGGTACAAACCAGAGGCCGTATTCCAGTCACTGTCTCTTGTCTCTCGCAAGTTGGTCACTGATTGGCTAATCATTTGGCTTAGCCAATCAGCAACTGGCTTGTGAGAGACGAGAGACCAAAGACAGTGACCAGAATATGGCCCCAGATGTTCATATATAGTTAATCGAAACCTCCTGATCGCTAAGGTTTCCACATCTGGCCTCATCTTTCATCTAACTCCATTCTTGAGATTAAGGAAAGACAGATGATACACAGACAAATGACAGTGGGAATTTATAGGTCTACAATTTTTTCAAATTGCAGCCCAATGAGCATCATTGCTAGTTTTTAAGAAGGGAAACCAATTCAATGTCATCTACAACAACATGATAGGCTCATGACTTATTTTTCTGTGAATTAAACAAGAATCAAAGAAATCTTAAATGCATAGATCAGAATCAAGGAACACATATAACCATATTTGCTTATATTGTTATAGGATATAATTTTTTCCTGAAGCATTACTTTCAAGAAGCATATTTACTATGTTAACTAAGGATTATCTGTACATCATTACTAAAATAATGAAATACATTTACAAGACTGTGAACACAGTCATTTTTTGGTGTTTAATACCTCCAACTGGAAAGAATTAAAACAAAATAGCCTGTATACCTATATTGTAAAACTTATGTTATAAAAAAATAATGTTTGTTTTTAACCATCCTTTTAAAAATCCTGTGCAAGGGTTCTTTTTGAAACTAGAAAATATCACTGGATAACTTGTGCTAAATTTTGAGTAAATGTAAGAATTATACAACATTAAAAGAGAAAAACTTTATTTCCAATTTAGCAATAAATCTTGCAGAATTTTCCAAGTTCATAGAACAATTAAATATAGATCAAAATTAAACTGCTTAAATTTTAAATAATTTAAAAATTGACATAGTTTTTTACTATATAACTCTTTAACTTTTAATTTTATCTTCTATCAAGAGCAAAAAATTTATACAAATAAATAAAAATAAAGAATAAGAATCATCTATAATTTAAAATTCAGGAAAGTTCCATAAAACAGAACTTAGCACTTCAAATAAAATCATCATTATAAATCCAGAAAAATAATTTGTCTACTTTTCACAATAACATCTCCATTTGCATTTCAGAAAATGCATAATACTTTTATAGAATGGTCAAATGAAAAGTTTGTTTGTAAGGAGTAGACTCAATAATGCTGTAAACTGGCCATGTTTGTTATTGCCATGTGCTTAACACTTAAATTTCGGAACATTTATTTACTATGGACTCAAATGATGACATCCAAATTTCTCATTGACAGACAGCCAGATAGTTGAGACTAAAAAGGCATCAGGCACTCTGGGTTTGAGTCCAGGTGGAAGACTTTAGATAGTCTGTTTTGAGTGTGTTGGGCCTCATCTCTCTCCATCCATTCAATCTCATAGGCCTGACTGAACCTATGATGGACATAGTAAAACAGGCCCTCTTAGTGACTACAGGACAAAAACTTGCTAGCATTGCCAAGTCTAATCTTTGCAACTGAACTTTTCATTTGATGACCCTGTATTAATAAAAGTTAATATATTCATTATAAACTGATAAAAATAATATAAATATTTTAGAAAAATTATATTATCATTAATAATATTTAGTAGACACAGTGTACATACTGTAAGTAATGATCAATATTTTTTAAAATGTTGCTTATGATGAATAATTATTGCTCATTCAATAAATATTTTCCTTATTGTGTTGAATTACACTTGCATTAATCCTAAATGAGTATAATGATATTGCTAATAAAAGCTTCAAAAATCTGAAATACTTTTTTACATAAGTTATTACTATAGAATTGATCATCACGACTTAAAAGTATCTTCTGATGATGATGATGATGATGATGATGTTGAACTGACAACCGGTTTTAATTTTTTTACTGCTTCAATCTGTTGATGAGTACAGTAATCTTCTAAGAAAACATTTGCTAAATTACTGAGTCTTTTATTTGAACTTTTCTGAAATCTGATGATGCAGTCCACAACAGATGGTGTCACTATCTCTGTAAAATTAGAAATTATTATTTTTTACAATTATTTTTTAGATATTTAACAGATATGAATTTGTCTTGTTGAAGAAATACTAGAACTATTCCAAAATTCTATAGAAGCATCAGAATTAAACTTTCACAAATCACAGTCAGGAATTGTCTTGCCAAATAATCCATTGGATTATTTATCAGATTATATTAAGACTAATTTAATAATGAAATACAAAGCAATTTGGCTAAAGGCAGTTAAGCAACCATCTTGTGATAAATTTAATAATTAGAAATAAATTAATTTTTAATCTAAAATGTAGAATATTCTGGAAGAAAAGACTGATCCCAAATGGGAATCAAACCCACAAGTCCTGCTTACTGTGCAGATTGTTGCCAGTTATGTTATCTGTACCACCATCTCATCTTTGCTTCCAGAGCTATTAATTAATTCATTTTAGTATAATTGTGAGGGGCTAACCGGGGATACGGAGTAGTTAAGACTCTTGTACCACTTATTCAGCATCTATCCGTTTGAATAGCCCTCGGGTTGTCTAAAAGAATGGCTTTTCTAGTCAAAGAAATCGAGTGTGGAGGGACTTACAGTGTGATCTCAAAACTTTTAAGGATGGCTTTTTAAACTGTTAAAAAGATCTAGATCATGTCAGGATCCCTGACACCAGTTAATCAGATTTATTACATGTGAATTAACACGTGTTCATGAATCAATACGGAGAGGGTGAAATCTTTTGATTCAGACATAATGAGACATCTCTTTAGCATAAAATATTCGAATATTTAATAAAACAAAGGAAAAATATACAAAGTGGATCTTCAATATATGATTATGATATCGCAGAGAGAAAGATCACATTTTGAGTTAAAACATACTACCTCATTATATATTCTTCTGTACTCAGATTGATGTGAATGTTCGTTATTTCACTATTTCTTCTCTTGTTTCCGTTCTTGTCACTTATTAATTCTTGGGCAGCACTTCGATAAACATTTTCTTTAACTTGGGGACTTAGAAATAAACTTTGTATGAACTTTGAGAGTTAGCTATGGGCATTGGTCGTGAGGAGCGGGTATGGAATACGTCCTTCTCTTCTGGAATTTTGTGGCGTACTCCCCGAATAATACTAAAGAATCCCCTTTTTTGATATTTTTCTCCAATGAGATAATTGTATTCTTCCCACGTGTTTAGGAAGAGTGGGGGTTTACAGAGGGGTAATTGGACTGTATGTGACTTAAAATTTATGAAGATAAGGGAAAACAAAAAGGATGTAGAACTTCTGTTGAGCAGGAAGTGGATTTTACCAGTTTCCTTTGTTTTTAACTTAAAACTCTTTCATTTAAATCAGAAATATTATTTCTAACATTTATGGATTTGACATAAATTTTCAATTAATTAAAGGGGGTGTGTTCAAAATCTCACATAATCATACTGGTCAGTCATGACATTGACTGGAGAAGACTGTAGTTTCCACAGCCTTCCATGCTCTTAGCCAACTTATGCTTTTACCCCAGCATGATATACAATGGAATCTGGTTAATTGAAAGTTGTGTTTACTCAAAGTCATTTCCTTTCTCTGATCGTCTAAGCCTAGGGAATTACATGTTAAATCAAACTGGTTAACTCAAACAAGATTTTGATACAGTATTTTCACAAACTCTCTGGAATTTAATTTAAATAAAATAATTATTATTTATCCATCAAATAAACTGATCAGAAACGTTCTGTAAAGTGCAGGTATGACATAAGACTAAAAATAAACATCATGTCATGTGACAGCAGCAGAGCTATCCTATTGTTGCGTCAGCTCTGGGGGAGACAAGCGCCACAGTGTGGGGAGTGGCAAAATGAAAGAGAATGATTCAAAAAAAAGAATGATTAAAAAAAAAAAAGTTTGAGATGTTTTTCTTTTAACAAGTGATATAATGTTTTTGTTTGTTAGTGTATCTAAATAAAAGTGTCAGTTTTAGTAAACTGTATTCTGAATTTATATCCCGAGCCCCCATAGCTCGTAATATTATTAATAATTTATTATGGATCACCAATACACTATGCACAAAATCTTGATTTTTAGTTGAACCTCAATAATATAAGTCCAAATTTTTTCCTGGCCAATTCAAGTTAATCAGGTTCTACTGTATATATAACAACATATTAGAATATTCTAAATTAAAATTAAAAATTAATTTATTTCTAATTATTAACTTCAACATGAGATAGCAGTCTAAGCACCTACCTCTAGCCAAATTGCTTTATCTTTCATTATTAAATTTGCTTTAATATAACTAATAAATAATCTAACAGATTGTTTGGCAATACTAATTGAATCAGCTCACTATATATGCTGCTGAGCTGCAATTTGAAAAAATTGTAGACCTATAAATTCCACTGTCGTCCATTTATTTTTCTGTCTTTTCTTAATCTCGAGAATGGAGTTAGATAGATGAAAGACAAGACCAGATATGGAAACCTTGATTAACTATATGAACTTCTAATGCAAACCATAAGTCATGTCATTTCAATTCAAAACTTCCCCCAAAAGGTGTTAGAGAGATGACTGGCATAACTCTATTGTTAAAGGAAAAGTATGATGTACAGGTGCAATCCCACTAATTTGAGTTGGAAAGCATATACAGTAGAGCGTCGTTTATCCAAAAGCCAGTTATCCGAAACGTCGGTTAACCGAAAGTTAAATTTAAATTTAAATTTAAATTTTTGCTAGTGCTGTGGCGCTGCAATCTTTGACTATATCTTGGGCTACTCTATATCTTGGGCTACTCCAATATTTTTTTGTTGGTGTGTGTGTTTTAGCTGGCAGCACTGGCACTTTTGTGTGGTGTTTTTCTGAGGACTTGCTGAATCGAACATTTTTGATACTAGATTAACTTCTAAAGTATAATTTTTTTTAGTTTTTATATTTTTCAAATTATTTATTTTGTTTGTAAAAAAAATAAATAAATAATTTTTAATGATACAATAGCCACGATTATTATTTTAAAAAGTTTACATTAGGCTTAACATTGACAAAAATTCAACGCGAAGTGACACGCAACGGAGAAAAATTTCAATATGGGATAAGTTAATATATTTTTTTGTACATAATCGGTTATCCGAAAAATAAGTTAGCCAAACAACCCCAGTCCCCAATTGATTTGGATAAATGACGCTCTACTGTATTTCAAATTAAATAAATTAAAAATATGATTAAAACTGCAGCCCAGCATTGTGACATGGTCACAATAAATGCTCTTTTTTTTAAAACTCTTTCTGCTCTGTGGGCATTAAGAGGGCCAGTGTGGCCGTCGGCCATAGTTTTATATATATTTTTGTTAATTTTAGTTAGGCTTAGTATCTCCTATGTTCTTTTGTCTTAACTGTTCTAGAACTTTCTCCCTTAATCCCTATTCCCTCGGGTGACATCACCGATTCTGTGAAACAATGTCAAGAAGACAAAAGGAGCAATAACCCCCTGGAGAGGAGGCGAGGTGAAAGAAAGGAGAAGCGGCTGCGATTTCGTCGAGAGAGGACGAAAACGAGTGTGGTCCTGACCGAGGGGTCGAGCAAGAAGTAAGAAACCTTGCGATAGAAAACCGAAGGAGGATCATACCCTGATCGCATAGTGAGAGATCAGAGGTATCGGAACCTTGTAAGACGGCTGAATTATAGAGGAACGTAGGACAGTTGCTAAAAAAATAGAGTTTCCCCATGTTCAAGTAACGGCAAGCGGGAAGACCACAAGACAACCCCAGAAAACGTAGGCATTCATAAGAGGAAAGAAAATAAGGTCTGCAGTCATTAAGAATTTCAAGACGGTGAATCATCCGAGACCACATGGCAGAAAACTCCCGAGTATTTTCTCCTTTATTCTACTACTATCCCTATCTATATTTTATTTCTCCTTCCTTAGTTTGTAAGTAGGTTAAGTTTAGCTATAAGTCGTGTGTCGGTTGCCACTATAGAGGCTTGTTTGTGTAGACGATTATTGTATGTATACGAACCCAATAGTCTGTAAGTTGGAATCATTTTAAAGAACCTGTGTTTGATGAATAAAAAAAATTTTGTATTTTTAGTTGTTTTATATGTTTCCTGTCTGCAATAATATATTGCCCTCAAACGAAACTTCACACCAGTTTGATCAATTTCATTGTGGGTTCAGCCAGGCCCACAATAGAATGTCCAGGTGGTTAGAGATGGGATTTGATGTATCTAGATGGATCACTCCACCCTGAAAAACTCCTAGATTTTCTGACCTATCCAGATTTGATCTCAGGTTCTCTAGTACAATAGGAAGCTACCTAACCACTCAGCCATATGGCCATCTTACTGTATATGTTATTGTAGGAAGTTTATTTACAATACAATCTAAGTTATGGAATGCTCTCAAGATCAGAGACAAGACAGTGTCTTGGTAAAAACTTGCTGTAACATTCAGAGATTTTTTAAAAATAATCAATACATTGTGTTTTGTAAAATATATAATAAAATTGAATTCAGAAACAGTCACAAAATTGCAAAATGAAGGGCTTATTTTGTATGATAATTAATTGATATAATTTAGCACTAGAAGTATTAAGCACCATTTTTACTAACTTTAATAACTAAAACTTAATACAGTGGTACCTCAGGATACGAACGCCCCAGCATATGAAATTTTCAGGATACGACATGAAATTCCAACATATTTTTGCTCCACAATACGAACAAAAACTCACCATATGACATTACATTAGTTTGCAGCGCCATTTTTTATTCACTTCTGTTCATCGGTCTCAGTCCGCATATTTGCTTCGTCATGGAAGGATCTTGCTTGATAAAGGAAATCTTGAGGTATTATCAGAAAGTGACTGATTTTATTGAAAAGAAACATTCCGACAAGGTTTACACTGGCCATATTGCTGCTCAGAGTAATGACATTTGCCTAAGTCATTTTAGAAACATTTTAAAAAGTAGGCAAAGCCAAACTTCTTTGGATAGATATTTTACCAAGCGACCTCTATCCAGTGAAAGTGCTGTTGGAAGTGAAGGAAAGAAAACAAAAACAGTAAATAAAAATTTTTAAAAATGTATATAAAACAACACTAATTTTTAAAAAATCTTTTTTAAGTTATTTTTAAGTTATCATTACATTATGTTATGTAAGTTAAGTTTTAGTATCATTTCCCTTCTCCCTCTCTTCCGCCATCAGTTTACACCTCCACCATTGTCTATCCTGAAAGGTAAAGTGCAAATATAGCTACATTTTTTTATCAATTATTTTTCTATTATGGTTATTTATACATTTACAACTACAAAATGCTTTTTTCAGTGTTTTCCTTACTATAGTTATTTTTTTTTTTAATGTACAACTTAGCTTCAATTTGAGTGTGTTTTTCGTGTTAGAACAAATTATTTGGTTTTACATGTAATCGTATGGGGAAAAATGATTCACCTTATGACATTTTCATGATACGATCTCAGTTTCGGAATGGATTAATTTCGTATCCTGAGGTACCACTGTAATTAATTAATTTAGATAAATATAGAAGAAAAGGTAGGCTTGAACTCAAAAGAGATTATCCATAAATTATGAAATACTATTTTTATACTTCTCAGCTACCATCCCACCATGTAATGCTCTATAATTCTATTACAAGTGTCTATCTAAAAATTACATAAAGCATAACCTTGATCAATCTTCTTGATTGTACTAAAGAATAATACACAGCACAAGGCGACAAACATTACATTATTAATTACATGTGTAGCATAAAAAAAAGCTGTAACATAAGCAGTATGGTTCACTATGAAACACTTCAGAAATAAAAATGAATCATTCTGTTATCCAAGGGTTGGGACCCTAGCATTATGTAATATTTGTGTAAACATCCCACCCCCTTGTAATATATTGTAATGATTACAAACATACCCACTGACATCTGCATTATATAATTCATGGACAGTCCCAAACTGCAATCAGTTGCAATTTCCAGATCCACAACTTAGGTTGCATTCACACTTCTGATGACAATGACCACAGACTCTTAACAATAATGATGGTGTGCCTTAATTGTATTCATTCATCACCAAAGCATTCATATTGTTTGTTAGTTTTCATATTAGAGCACATGCAATTTACATTACACTTAACATTATTTCATGGATTTCTGCACTTTCCGACTGGACTCATTTGTTTTAAAATTAGATATGCAGAGTAAAATGTTAATTCTTTGATGTTGACAGCAGAATTTATTACTCTTGTTAAGGAAAATATCAAAAATGTTGATGGTGGATCAAAACCAATCATATTGAGAAAAACACAAGGCAATTTCCACACTTTGGTGCAATAATTACAATTAAAAAACATTAAAGGATTTTTAAAATTATTTTCATATATTTCAAAATACTTTTGACCATTTATTATGCTTCAGAGGCCTCTTTCTTTGACGCAAGAGTAGTAGTTCTTCTGTCATGTTCAAAGAATTGTACGAAGCTCATGTTGATTTGTCTTACTGCATAGTAACCTGATGACTTTGGCTTACATTTTTAACAATCACTTAAAAAGTACGGGCATTTAGTTTATATATAGTCTAATGATGACAATATGCCAAAAAACATAATTGAGAAAAGTGTTAAAAAAATAATATAAACACCTTGATTATGGTGTGTGAATCATTAAGCCTGATACTATGGCAGAATCTTGGAATGGTCCTTTCAAATTATCTTATTAAAGAAAACATTTCTTTAATAAATATTCAAGTATCATCCAAATTCTAATAAATATAAAATTTTCAAACCTTGTTACTCTAAATTTTAATAAATAAGTAAGAATTATTAAATCTCTGTTATCTCTGTTACAGTTTTTGAGATTTAGTTTCAACAATTTTCAAGACAAGAAGCTCTTTTATAATATTGTGCAATTTTGTTGTGAAATAAATAATTCAAAATATTAAATGAGAAAAATCTTGTTAAATTCTTACAATATAAAAGTGTGAACCTACCTGATTTTGATTCAGGAGTTACAAGAAAGATTAAAGTAGTAAGTGCAGATAGAACAGTTTCTTCTCTTGGACTAGAGAGACAATTTACAATCTTTTTCACATTACTATTTTGCAAGATAAAATCTTTGTTTTTCTTATCTAAGATAATAAAATGTAAAATTATAAATTTAGAGAATATAAAATAACATAAATGTTAACAAAGTATTAAAAGAATATCTTTGATAAAAAATATTTAAATGAATGCAGTTATTTTAAATCAATTTTTACAAAAAAATAAAACAATAAACTTCTGTTTAGACTGGTGCTAAAAACATACAATTTAATACAAAACCAATAGGAATTCATATTCAAAAATTGTCAGAAAAATTTCTTAAATTATAAAAAACAAAGTGACTTTAAATTCATGATAATATGGTATGCAAATATATTTTGAATTAAGACTCATTTTTTCACATTTCCAAAGTTAAGATTGAGTTGAAGTGCTTCCTAAATTCAACATTCCTTCAAAGTCCAGACATAATGAAAATTTTATAGTGTTTCATTTATTTTATACTTCCTGTTACTTCATACTTTAACTTAAATATACCATTAATATTCTTAGTCATTAATAAATTCTTTTACATTACATTTACTTCTAATTATCATCCTACTTTTATACTGAAAATTTCTTTTTTTAAAACAAAAATGCATCTTAAATTCAAAATAATATGGCACATATATTAAACAGTTTCATGAAATGATTGTAGTCCTATTAAAATGAGTTATGTTAGTATTTAAATTTCTTTTAAATCCATTAGAGACATAGCATTTGAGAAAGAGAGAGAGAATATTCATTAGACATAGCTAAGTTTTTTAAAGCTAACATGTCATGTAAACTAATGCAATTAATGAATTAAAATTCATATTAGCAATATTTACAAACAACTATTTATTGTGACATCGTCACAATGACGGGCTGCAATATTTTATCACTTAAGTTTAATAGTGTCTTGTCCCTGTACATCACACTTTTTCTATTAACAATGAAGTCAGGCCTGTCATATCTAACTCCATTCAGGAGAAAATTTCTGAACTGAAATAACATATAGTTAATAGGGATCTCCTGCCCAAATTTTCCATATCTAGTCTTGCCTTCATCTATCTAACATAGGGGTCCCCAAACTTTTTATCCCATTGACCCCTTCATAGAATATTTGCCTTTTTATTGACCCCACTTTAAGTATTTAGCAAAAACATTACATCAGAAATACAAAAAAAATTTTTGCATTTCTGATGTTAAGCAATAAGAAGACCTGCATAACAACCCAATAAAAAAATTAATAGTTTCCATATCTTATAAAATCCACCCAATAACATTAACAGAAAAAGGAGATATTTTCCACTGATTTATAATCTTAAAAAATAGTAGCAAAATTATGAATAGATGGAAATTTGCCTATAGTTCTTAAACCATACATGTCATAATACATAAAATACACAATTATTTTTGAAAACATAACATAAATTATATTGGATGAAAAAATTTATAGTTTATATATTTACTGTCATTTTGCAACTATTACTGAATACCTTAAAAAATATGTTAACATACCTTTTTATTAAAATAGTTGATATTAGTGGGATGGATGTGTCTGAAGGGAAGCAGCAAAATTATTGATATTCGGTTGAAAATTGGTAAGTTTTAGTCACAAATCACCATGGTTTTCCAAGTTCAATCTGTTCCTCTGTTTTGTCAAAATTGCGTTCGCATGGCTAAAACCAGCTTCAACCATGTATAAAGTTGGGAATGCAAGTAAGAAATGTTCGGCTTCTGCTCTGAGCTTGGGATATTTAGTGGCAATATTGTTATTGCTCCAAAATTCACTGAGGGTTTTATTTTTAAACAACACTTTAGCTTCGAGATCTACACATATTTCAATCAGTTCATCTTCTAAGCCAGGTTCACTATCTTCATTATCTATTTTTACATCAAATGGATTAGCAAACCATTAGGGAACATGCATATTCTCCAAGCCTTCAAAACGTGCTTTAAAGTTTTTTCTTAATTTATCAAGATGTTTAATATATATCTCCAAATCACGATCAGAAATCTTTTCATTTTCTTTTAGTATGTGCAAGTTTGAAAAATATTTAAAATCAGATCATGCCAGTGAAGATTTAAATAGCTCCATTTTTACTTGAAAGGCCATTATGATTGCTCGAGCTTGAACAATTGTAACGTTTTTTCCTTGCAAATGCTTCTGTACTATATTAAATTTCAAATAAAGGTCTGCCAAATAGAACATATGGTTCTTGCACTGTTTTAACTGGCCACATAGCGATGGATCCACATTCCTAAGAAAGTCTTCAGCTGAGTCGTACAAGTCAACAAGCCTCTGCAAACTATCACCTCTTGACAACCACCTTACCTCAGTGTGCAAAAGTAATTGGTTGAAAGTTTCATCATTTTCTTCACATAACTTTGCAAACAGTCTGGGATTAAGAGGATGAGCTATAATTTTATTTATTGACCTGATGCACACTTTTAGAGTATCATGAAGTTCGCAACTCAGTTTTTTGCCTACAAGATGCTGCCTGTGTAGGACACAGTGAACAGTATGTACTTTAGGAACCTTTTCCTTCAGAAAGACGAAAAATCCTCTGTAATGGCCTACCATAGCAGGTGCACTGTCAGTAGCTACTGCAGTAATACAGGTATACCTCGCCTTACGTCAGTAATTGGTTCTAGGAGAGGCGACTTAAATCGAAAAACGACATAAGTCAAATTTACTTGTCACTAGGCTAAACCAGAAATAACCATTCCCAGTTTTGTATTTTATTTATAAATTAATTTTTAATAATACAGTGGAACCTCGATATATGACCTTAATCTGTTCCTGATGTTTGGACTTATACCGAATAGGACATATACCAAATCAACCTTTCCCATAAGAAGTAATGTAAAAATGATTAATCCATTCTCATGTAAAAAAGAAATGGCTGGCTTTAAACACCTCGCTTTCCTGGCTAGTTCCTGCTTGATTTTTCATGAGGTCAGCATGTATCTTTTTAGCTTTCTCACAAATAATTGCTTCTGATACGCTGTCGCCAGCATACTGTTTTTCAGTTATCCAAAGCAAAAGCAATTTCTCAACATTATCTAATGTCTTCGATCTCTGTTTAGAAATTACTGTACAGTAGAGCGTTGTTTGTCCAAAAGTCGGTTATCTGAAATGTCAGTTATCCAAAAGAATTCCAGTCGGCAAATTTAAATTTTCGCTATTGCTGTGGTGCTGCAATCTTTGGCTATATCTTGGGCTACTCCAATATTTTTTTGTTGATGTGTGTTTTTTAGCTGGCAGCACTGGCACTTTTCTGTGGTGTTTTCTCAGAACTGTGTGTCATGCTAAATCGAAAGTTTTTGATACTAGATTAACTTCTAAAGTATAATTTTTTTTGTTTTTATATTTTTCAATATATTTATTTTGTTTGTAAAAAATAAAGAAATAATCTTTAACTATACAATAGCCACGATTATTATTTTAAAAAGTTTACATTAGGCTTAACATCGACGAAAATCCAACGCGAAGCAACACACAACAGAGAAAAATTTCAACAGGGGATAGGTTAATGTATTTTTTCGTACATAATTGGTTATCCGAAAAATAAGTTATCCGAACAACCCCAGTCCCCAATTGATTCGGATAAACGACGCTCTACTGTAATTTAACCCCTTTCGCAACATTAGCAGATTTAATAATGTCTTTATTTTTCACAATTGTCGATATCATCGTTCTTGGAATACATATGCAACAGTTAAATCTCGAACATGCATGCCACCTTCATATTTCTCAATAATCTCTTTTTTCAGTTCCATTGTGATTCTAGTCAATTTTTAGTTTCTGTTGCTTTTCATTTGCCTTTTTGCAATTCATGATTAATAAAAATAATAAAATTTTACTTACAAATTAAAATGAAAAGAAACTTAACAAAGTTATAAACTATGGCACAGCGAACGTCTAGTCTGGTCTAGTACACCAATAATGCTACTTGTTCATAGATGGTGCATATAATTGAACTAGCTGTTAACCACAACTTCGTCTGCAGAGGTTTTGCAAGCAAACCCCGTTTACATTCAATATTTCAATAACCATAGTAATTGTTATATAACATCTACTGCTGAGAATGAGAACTGCCGAGAATCAAACGAACTATTTTCAGTTTGATCAATTTTCTGGAATGTTTACAATCGTTCTATAATCAAACCAATAGGCAATAACAAATTCGAATCTAAAATGGTTCGAACATTTTTAAAATCGAAATAGATAAAAATATTTATAACAATGTCTGAAATGTTATTAATTTAATACACCTAAGTACACAATGAAGACTAAGTGCTCTCCCTCTCCCCCCGCGGGGGAATTTCAAAAAATCCCTTCTTAGCGTGAATTGCCATGGCATACCCTACTAAAACACAGATAAAAACAAAAAATAGCATCTAAAATAGTACAGTAGAAGCAGTTCTTCTGGTTAAGCCTTAATCCTCTCCCTCTCGCCCTCGCGGGGGAATTTCAAAAAATCCCTTCTTAGCGTGCATTGCCATGGCATACCCTACTAAAACACAGATAAAAACAAAAAATAGCATCTAAAATAGTACAGTAGAAGCAGTTCTTCTGGTTAAGGCTTAATCCTCTCCCTCTCCCCCCGCGAGGGAATATCGAAAAATCCCTTCTTAGTGTGCGTTTCCATGACGTACCCTAACTGTCTACCAAATTTCACCTCTTTAGGTTAAGCAGTCTGCTCTGGGCGATGATGAATCAGTGAGTGAGTCAGTCAGTCAGTCAGGACAAGCAATTTTATATATTTAGATTAAGTCGTATACCAAGCAAAATTTGTTTCATCCAAACAGGACGTATTCCGAATTGGACGTATTCTAAAGCAGACGTATACCAAGGTACCACTGTATATGGTTAATAAGAATCTATTTTAAGCTTACAAACAAATAAATTTTAGTTTTTAATATAGTGCAGAAAAAGTAATCTAAATTTACGAATTCATGTACGTACCGTATATACTTGTAAATGTACATGTTTGTAATTTAGCAATGTTTACAGTACATCACAGACTCTTTATTTGTGAATGTGGTTTGCTCTAAGACATTATAAAATAAGATGATTTTGTAAGGTTAAATAACAAATACAGTTATTAAAATTATTTTGCAACAGTAGAAAATAAACTAATTTATTGAACTTCTCCACAACACCGTGTTAACGTACAATTAATCAACCACAAACCTTTACGGTGCAAAATTAAATACAAAAATCCGGTTAAAAAGTTCCCACAAACGTTTTCAAACCCACTTAGGTTCTTCTTCAGGTGAAAAAACTTAAATACTCAAAAAACATTCGATGGAATCCAAATTTGAATGAGAAACGATCAACTAATACGATGAATTCTGCCGCTGTCGTCATCAATTTAATATAAATAACTAATTTATATTAAATTTACCAATATCGAGTGGTGCTGACAACAACGCCAAACGGTAGATGTTGGAGCTACCATGGAAAGCACCAATATTGAGCATTTAAAGACCACTAAATAAGAAGACAACACAGAAACATAGATGTTTTCATGTTTCATTCTTTAGGATTTATGATAATTATATTAACATTTACTGTAAATGTACATATTTTAATATGATTTTATGTGCTTTAACGCTTTTATAGTGATATTACGACTTCAATATTTGTGGTGGACAGACATAAAGTCGAATAAAATGACTTAAACTTGATTTTTATTTTTCCACATATTTTTTGACAGACGACGTATAATCGAGAACAATGTAAGTCGAGGTATATTGCTGAAAGGAATGCTGTGCTTGTTCAAATAATCTTGCAAACATAAAAAAATTGTCTCACCTTTTGAATCAGTTTCAAGATACTTAGCAAATAGAAATTCATCAGCAGTGTCATTCAGATATGGGCTATGTAATCTAACATAAGCCATGAGAAGATTTGAACTTCCAAAAGTTGATTCGTCAAGTTGAATAGCAAACTTACAATGCTGGAGCTCAGAGATCAAAGTTCTTTCCACATCATCGGCCATTTCCTCAATACGTCGTTGCACAGTATTTGCACTTAATGGTATACATTTTAAAACTAGTTGGGAGTCTTTCTTCATAACATTTTCAATTACATCTTTTATAGCTGGTATTATAATCTCTTCACCAATAGCATACGGTTTGCCTTTCTTTGCAATATTAAGAGAGATGCTGTAGGATGTCTTCACTCCTCCTTCTCTGTCAGCAGATGACTTCAGATATGTATTCAAATTTGGCTAAACTCTCAATTTCTCTTTTAGTATTTTAAAATACTCAAAATCTTTTTTTTTTCTTATCAGAATGGATCCTTTCCAAATGGTCTTTCATTTTCGCCAGCTTCATAGTATCATTGCTGAAAGTTTTTTCACATAATAAGCACATAGGAATAGTTTCATTAGCAAATGATGGCACAAAACCATATTTCAAATACTCCTGTCAATATTGTCTGCATTTCTTCTTAGCATTGGTAGCCGACATTGTGGGTATTAAAATGAGATTTTTTATATGAAAAACACAATACATTTGCAGGACAACAAAATAGCAGCATTAAGTTCGCTTAGCTGGCCTTAGGCAAACTTATCTCTCCCGCCTAAACTCTATCTTTTTATATGGATTGAAGCTACGAAGTGCTGATTGACCAATCAGCATTTCGTAGCGCTCTTGTTGGTCCACAGGTGGTCCAAAGCTTGGCAGCCAATCAGCTATCCTGCTTTCAAAACTAACAGTCATTTCTCGATCCGAGTTTCTATGGCGACAACCGTTACTCGTTTGAAAAAGAGAAAACGCGGGAAACATATGTACGTCCAAACGATTCAATCCCAACACCATCTTTTGCTAATAGATGTTTAGAATTGGAAGGAATTATAATTATTATAAACTATTAAACTAAAGATATTAATAAATGTACATGATATTTTCATACAAACATAATGATAATTTGATTTTTGGTGAATTTTTTAAATAATATCGCCTGACTGACCTATATTGCCGTTGGACAGTTTACAAAATAAACGTAAACAAAATGGCGGTGATAAAGGGTTAATGATTTTCGATATATTACGATATTTTCTCTGTAAAGAACAAAATATCTACATTTAGATATAAAATACTTAGTGACAACCCTACTAGAGTGTAACAGTGCAATGTATGTCTGTGTATAATGAACTACTAGCGTTCATAACATATTTTTAATACTAGTACAGTTGCCAGATGCATGAAAACAGAGTAACACATGCTTAAAGCAGCATAGGCTAAGGCAAAACTCAAGTTATAACTAGGATAGTCAGTAATGTTGATCATATCCGTATTTTGAATTTTTATTGGAATATTCTATTTTTTTCCTAGACAGTTTAATTGATCCTCTTTAATATTAATCGGCCCCTTTCGACCCTCGTGTATTAATCGACCCTGGAAAACTCTTATCGACCACTTTGGGGACCTCTAATCTAACACAATTCTTGAGATTAAGGAAGGACAGACAGACAGATGGCAACAGTGGGATCCATAATTTTTCAGATTGCAACCCAATTAAATAAAATTACTGGCATAATAGTATAATTAACCTTAAAAATATTTAAACAATACTTTAATCAAGACTTTTCAGATTGTCGGTTTATTAAAATCAAACCAAAAAACTAAATGTTTCAAGAGAATGCATTGTGTTTTTTATTGTTAACCATCTATTGAATATTTGACATAACTAGTCATTATGTCTGATGAATATTTTAGGTTGTTCAGAAAGTAATTTCGTTTTTTATCCATGAAAAAAAAAAAAACAATATTTTTATAATATATAAATATTTTATTGAATTATATATCGACCATTTTGGTCAAATACCTGTTGTCATTGTTTCTGGTAGTAGCATGATTTCACATTCATAAAAGTTTTGATCGTTGCTTACAAAAAACTGATCCAAGTGATTTTTGACATTGTCATTTCAAGTAAATGTCTTACAGTTAAAAAAATGTGTATAGACCGGAACAAGTAATAATCTGAGTGTGCTCGATCTGGCAAGTATGGTTGATGCAATAGCACATCCCATCTAAGTTATAACAATTTCTGAGGAGTTACCAAACTTGTGTGAAGTTTGATATTATCGTGGTAAAACACTACACCTGTTTTGTTGATCAATTCTGGCCACCTTTTCTGTTTGATGATATTACTCAATTTGTTTACTCGATGGCAGTACACTTTTGAATCAATTGTTAAATTGTCTGGTAAAAGCTCCAAAAAAAAATTTCCTTAAAATTCCACCAAAGATAGCATCTCTCCTTAAGAACATGTGGAACCCATATATCAATCTTTGAAACAAAACCAATTTGTTTCAAGTAATCATAAACAGTTCAATTCGACAAATTTAATCTCTCAGTGATTTCATGTGTTGTTATTCGGCAGTTTGCTTCAATCAGTACCTTTTATTTTGTTTTCATTGGCTTCAACTGGCCATCCAGAATGTGGTGCATCTTCAATATTGAAATTGCCAGAACTAAATTTTGTAAACAAGTCTTGGCCCTATCATTCTGTCAATACATCTTCTCCGTACACTCACACAATTTTTTTTCACTTAAACAGCATTCTTACCTTTTCAGTAATAAAAGAGCAAAATATGTCGAAAATGCTGCTTTCGATCTTCCATATTTGATGGGACACAAAAAATAAACAATTGAACAAAATGAAACAAAATTTTTTACAAATAAGCATTAAAATGCTAGCTTTCAAAATATATAATGATAATATGGTTTAGAATGAAAATGGCTGGAAAATACAACTAATCCATCTAGTGGTAAAAAAAACGAAATTACTTTCCAAACACCCAATAATTACTTTAAATAATTATATTCATTACACAGTTAACAAATTAAAAATTAAATTACACAATTGTAATTTTTACCTAAACATAAATTACACAATCCTCCAATTGCAAACTCTACTAACTCTTCATCTTCTTCATCAAGTTGATCTATGAAAAAAATTTTACATCAATATAAACAGACTACATACAAAGTTAATATATTGTTTTTATCATTAGATATAATACAGAGCTATCATCATCTATAGAATGGGTGGAAAGTAACTAGGTATTGAGCAATTGCTATAATTTTTGTAATAATAATGCAATCATAATAAAATCTGTGCACACATTTACATCACTCAATGGAATTTTATAATTTCTGATTGATGATGTGGACAGTAATGAAAATGATGGCCAATCATTTATCTGTCCAGGAGCGAGTGAAGGTTGTTGAGATGTGGAAATCAGTTGTTGCTGTGAAGGGTTGGTGCCATACAGTAAAGAGATGTCTTGCCACAATCCATCAGAAACAATCAAGGATTGTCATTTAAAGCTAATGACCGCACCGTTTGAAAGTTTTGAAAGTTCTGTGTGACCACAAGTGGACACACAGAACTTTCCACTGCTCTGGTTTCCCTACATCAAATGTATTACATTTGTGGGAGGCCCTCTTACTTGTCACAGAAAATAATTATTTTCAATTTAATGGCAAAGTATACAAACAAACCCAGGGTGTACCAATGGATTCTCCCTTGTCACCCATTTTGGCAGAGCTCATCATGAGGAATATAGAGTATCGTATTTTCCATGCACCTTTAACAATCCACTATCCAATCATGTATCTACGTTATGTAAACTAGTTCTATATAAGTTTCTAATGTTTACCAGTGATGTGTCAGAGTATGCCATACTCTGACATAACAACATTTTCTATTCACTTTCTCTTTCACTTCTTTAATCACTTCAGCTTTAAAAACTAAAAATATACCTGTGTATATTCTATGCTTGGATATCATAAAACCTAGCTAAACAATGGGTACATTCCTGTATGCACCAAACAGTTCATCGATAAACTGCAGTGTACTAGAATGTGTTCCAATATTCACCAATGAGTTAATCAGTGCATCTGATAACTGATGCACATCACACTCGTCAGGCTATGGATATAGCTAGCTCCAACGGAGCAATATGGCCACCTGCACTGTTATATTATTTTACTACTCATCTGTATTAACCCAAAGTTATAGAATAAGTCTGCAAATGTCACTGTTGTACTGTTTACTTCTGCCATCTTGTTAGGTTGCAAGATGTTCCAGTAAAACCTTATTACACCATTCACCTATGCATCAATTGTGGCATCATTTGCTGAGACTGATTCATACTGGAATGTAATTATCTAGAAGTAAATACAGTAGAGCCTCGAAAACTCAGCCTAATGTGGACCGAAGGGTGGCCGAGTTTGTGAAAATGTCGGGTTATCGGGAATGGGGTTAAAAAAAGGATAAGTAAGCGTGTTTCCTCAGAAAATATTGTACTGTACTTGTATGTATTGTTTGCTTGAGAATACAACAGAGAATAAACTGCCCAAATACCCTTAAACAAAAGAAAAGTACATCCTTTATGAAGGCATAGAGCCTTTACTACATGAAAATGAAAATTAATAAATATACTGTGTACAGTAATTTACTTGATAAGACAGACCTCAGAAAAATACTTTATGAGGCATAAAGCTGTCTATAATGAAAATTAATTAACTAAGAATTTTTTGCCCTGCCAGGGTGTGGCCAAGTTATCCGGAGTGCCGGGTTATCGAGTGCCGAGTTTTTGAGGCTCTACTGTATCATTAAAACTGTTGTGGCCTGATCAAGCCATTTTTCTTTTTCTCTCTGGACTCTCACCTCCCAAATTGGACTACTTCCAGTCTTTTATACATCTAGTTTTCCTAGTATTGGTTGGCATCAGGCAGTACTTCCAAAAGAAGGGTCACAAGTAGAGTGTATTGAGGAAGAAGGGACCATATTGGGTGTGCTCGTGATAAGATAGAGTGTATGGAAAGGCTTGAAAGAGGACTAAAAATCCAGCTCCATTGAGAATGGTTTTAACTGAATTTCATTGATAAAGTATTACCTGGGGTTGATAGAACCCAAAGTTTTATATGGAAGTTTTAGTTTTTCCTGAAAAGATTTTTTTCCTGTTGTGTTTCCAATTCGGATCACCCACTAGAGAAGCCAATGGACATATATGAGCAGACCAGATGTATCATGGAAAAAGGAAAAAAAATTTGGGTACAACTCCCTTTTAGAAAAAGGAAACTCTTAAAGAAAACAAAAAGGTAAGTAGAAGTGCTGCCAACCATTCTTTTCTCAATTTATTTTACATTTTCTTAACATTTTTACTAACCCTGCTATCCCTTTGGATCCTAATAGATCTTAAGTTTTAGACCTTAGAAATACATTTAGCTTAAGTTTTTTTTCTTTTTTTTCACTATGTGATTTGAGTGTTTTTTGTTTTTTTTTAGTTTGAGTCACATCATTTTGTTTGTCATATGTAAAAAAAAATTTCCAAAATGGTAATTTGCATATTATTAGTAAAAGATACAGTTAATAGAAATCTAAAGAAAATTTTTATCTATGTCAAGTGAATTTTCAAATTTTTTTTTCCGACTGTGAATGTGTGGCAACTTTTCCTATGTTAAAATTTAACTTAATTCACACTGAGCATCTTATAAGCCAGAACAAGCTAGAACACATAAGAGCATGTTCTTATATTTGAGATATACTCCTATAATTGAAGCAGGATGTGTATTTCAAAACTGCAAAAGCAAACAATTTTTACATAAAAGAGCTGTTATTTGTGCAGAAATATGATAAGTGTTTCTCAGAGGAAATGCTTGCCTTTTATATCTTCTAATCATCTGAATCAATTGATACACATACAAATAAATCAGAATTAAGTCATTAAGACAATATAACAAAATATATTAAAGAAAAGCATTAAAATATCATAAATGATATTTCTTGTAATTTAAAACTTACCCAAAAAGAGAGCAATAATATTTAAATTCCTAAAATGATCATAATTTATGGGATCGTATGCAAAGTTTCCAAGATTAGCTAAAACCTGCTTCTTTGCATCTGAAAAAATTTAAATATATTTAATTTTGAATATAAATTTCCTAACTACATGTAATTACAAATTTAATTTAATTATGAAACAAAATAAATCACATTTAAAAATGTACATGGAAAACTGTTCAAGATGACATTCCTTCTGTAGAAAAATCAGCATTGTGAGCATCTAATATCACCTCATATGCTAACTAGCAGTACAGTCGACCCCCTATAACACGGTAGATATGTTCCATGTTATGTGATTTATGTGTTGTATGAGTCACTTAAATACATGAGCCAATCACAGCCCAACATGTGTGCAGTTTAGGGACTATGGCTGTTTGAAAGGTTTCTTCCATAAAATTAATCGATTCTAGACTAATTTGACTCAACATTTCCAAAGCACCGTATAATTTTTTTGGGAATAATCCATATAAACTATGCTATAGAAATTGTAGGATTACTTACCGAGTGTGTACTGTTCGACGACATCATTGCTTAAGTTTGAATTTTCGTCGCGGAGTGCCACTCCGCAACAAAAACAAGCTTAAGCAATGACGAAAGTTTTCTGATAAGTTATTTTTCTGTGAAAAATTCACTGAACTTTGGAGACATCATTAATAGAAATAATTTTTATGGCTGTTGAATAAGAAATGTTTTTTCACAAGAAATGTATAAAAATTTATCAATAATGTACATATTTTCTACCTTTTTTTTATGAACTTATCGTTTTGGCAAATGAGCGGATCACATACAGTTTACTTATGCATAAACATACACTTATACAGATACTTAACAAAGATGTAAAATAAATATTTAATATGTAAGAATTAAAATATATTTTATTTCTCTTCAAAACAAACAAATATTGAAATTAACGCAAAATGAATAACAAAACATTTTTAAATAAAAGAAACAGTTACACTTTTTTTTTTAAAATTTATTCACTGTCAGAGCTATCCATAATTAGGACCCAAAGACACCGTCTTTTAAATATTGGTTGTGCTATTTCATAGCTTAAAGATCCAGAGGAAATTCTAGCCCTTATTTTGTTTTCATTTTTTTTTTTATTGATCGAATTGTTGCTTCGTTTAATTTTAAATCTTTAGCAATGACTATTACTTTCTCACCAGGTTTTTAACCGATNTTTTAAAATTTATTCACTGTCAGAGCTATCCATAATTAGGACCCAAAGACACCGTCTTTTAAATATTGGTTGTGCTATTTCATAGCTTAAAGATCCAGAGGAAATTCTAGCCCTTATTTTGTTTTCATTTTTTTTTTTATTGATCGAATTGTTGCTTCGTTTAATTTTAAATCTTTAGCAATGACTATTACTTTCTCACCAGGTTTTTAACCGATCCAAAATTTTAACTTTTTCTTCAAGGGATATACATTTCCTGCTCTTAGAATTCTTCTCCACTACAGAGATCATGATGACTAAAGACAAAATTTTAGATAACGTAAAAATTATAAAATTACAGTACTCTATTAAACTTTTGTTTAATTTATTAATTTTATTGATATTTAATATTAATATTAATTTATTAATTAATTTGTTAATTTTGTTTAATTTAAGTACCTAATTTATATACCTCAACTTACCTGCCTAAACTCTCCATAGCATGGCACTGGATGGCGGAAAGTAGTTCAGCTGCCCATCCACTATTGGTCCAGATTCGAGCAATCCTGTCGCAACACAAGTCAGCGATGACGTTTTACCGAATTATAGGAGTTTTTTTTAGCATGTTTGTGCGAATACTGTCGCAATTTTTTCGCTGTGATATACGAATCCGAAACTGTAGGAACAGGTGTTATAGAGAGGTTTCAAGGTCGCATGTCACGTGATGAAACACACGTTTGCTCCGCCCCTTCGCCATTTTTGTGGTAGCTTTCGCATGCTTAGCTTGCACNATAGTAATTTCATTATTAAAGAAACAGGGTTTCATGTGTTACCATCTCATCCATTCATTGGTGCCTCACCTGATGGTCTTGTAGACTGCAACTGTTGTGGCCAAGGAGTGGTTGAAGTGAAATGTCCTAGGTGTCAGCGACAACAAAATATTGATGAAAATACGCCCAATTATTTAGTTAATGAGAATGGTATTTATACAATTAACAAACGCAGCAATTACTACTACCAAATGCAAACACAAATATTTGTATGTAATGTTGAATATTGTGACTTTGTAGTTTGGACAGAAAAAAGTTTGCACATTGAGCGGATTTATAGAGACTTTACATTGTGGAATAGCATCATTGAAAAAGCAAGAAATTTTTTCAAATTATGTATATTACCAGAACTGACAGCACGTTGGTATTCAAAACAATAGACTGAAATTGTAAATAAAGATTTATTAAAACATTACACAGTGTAAACTTGATTTTATTCAAATGGCACAACACTATTACATAAATTTATTAAAGCACAACTAACATGTACAATCTTTTCTATTGATGTGACACTGTCATGTCCCTTTAGTGTCACATGCTCAATTGGCAATGTTGACTCTAGAATTTTAAAATTATTTTTAATGCGACCGATTACTCGCTCCACATGGATTCTCAAATGAGACATCTTTCTGCTTTCTGCTACTTCCAATGCAGAGAGTTGTTGTTTACCTCTGGTAAATGCAGGAACTGCTAGCTGTGCTCCAGTAATTCCAATACTATCTGTAATGTTAAAACCTCTGTCTGCTAGCACTAAATCTCCAGGCAGTAAATATTTAAGCAATCCAGAATGTTCGGTTAGGTGTTTGTCACTAACCCTTCCTCCCCAAGGTTCTGATATAAAAGACACAGATCCTTGAGGAGTAACACCTATTAAAAACTTTACTGTGTTATGGTGCTTATACTGGGACCATGTCAAATAGCGAGCATCTAATGACGAAGGCCGTTCAATAAAAAGCTCAAAACAGTCTATTATTACTGCAATCTTATTGCCAATAGTTTTTTTAAATTCTTTGGGCATAGTTTTTTGCAGCACATCTCTCTCAGGCCAAACAATCAATCTGCTTAACCTGATGTATAAAATGTGCAGCCACTTGTCAAAGATTCGGCATATTGTTGCTTTTGAAATATTAAATCTGTAAGCCAAATCTTCCAGACTTAAATTTAAGCGAAGTCTCATCAAACATACTATCATCTCTTGAAAAGGAGTTAATTTTCTGGAATTTGGATGATCAATCTGTTTACGACAAAGGTTCAGTATCAATGATAGCAATTTAAAATTGCTCAGTCCACTAAAAAAATGAACCTTGTTGTCATCACCTTCAAAAAACTCTTCATTAAGAACATATGTTTTTTTTAATAATAATACTTCAGTTTTCAAGTTTGCACACTCAAATTGCAAGCTTTCTATATCTTTAGCTTTAAATTCAGTCTGACAAGTGACAGTTTCAACTAAAGATGTAGTTTGTACCCATGCATTAGATTTTAAAGGCTCTGCTTCTTGCATTTCTGCAGTTGTTGAGATCTCTGCATCTTTAACAGTAGGAGGTTGGGTGCAAGCTTCAGCTGCCTTAGGAGTTTCAGCTTCTAAGGCCACTCGTTGTATCTTGCGATTACGTGCTCTTTCATAACGCTCCTGATTTGCAGTTAAGTTGTGGTCACTCTCATACCCCATGTATAATGTTGGCACCCAGTCTGGTGATGACTCATCATACAATGAGGAAGGTTTTCCTTTGGAATGAAAATAATTTTTAAATAATATATTATGACAATTTAATATTAAATTATTTTTATTATTATTAATATACTGTGTTTAATGTTAGTAATTTCACATAATATTAAAATAACTTATCATTATGGTATGTTATATATAAATAATAAGAATTTGTCAGGAACAAGTTGAACATTACATGTACTATGTAATAATTATTTGTTACTAATATAAAAATGCAATGTAAAAAGTAGCATCTTAAACAAATGTTAATGTTGCTCACCAAAATAAACTAACTTAACTATTTGTAAATGAAAAATGGAAATTATTGGTTTATATCTTAAAAAATACACATTTATTTATGTAAATTAGATTGGAAGGAAATTGGTTTAAAATACACTTCTAATTCTTCATCTGCTAAGTGATTATCTTTGTTTAACATTTTAATATTAACTCTACTGTATATTTATTACAAGCAGACACTATGATACTCATGTATAAGTTTATTTAATTTATTGATAAATGGTAAGTTGATTTATTGCTTACCTTTAATGAAATGTTTCTGACAAACTCTTGTATTGATATTCACTTTATCCGTATTGAAATTTTTCCGGTTAATTCTCGAGAGCCATGCAGATTGTCTTCGTCGTGAAAGCTCTTCAGTTTGGGATCCTTGATGAGAAATAATGCCGGGAATTTTAAAAAATGAGGTTCCTTTGTTCTTGAGTGAACTAGCATTACACCCAATTACACAACAAATAACCATAGTGATATTCGCGACGAAAAAAACAATACAAGAACTCCAGTTAAAGCGCACGTGGACACACACAAAACGTAAACAAGTCACAAAGAGTCACAAACATGGCGCTGGACAATTGCGCATGCTCATGACGTCACTTGTGATGTCGACATGAAATCTCTCTATAGGGGGGTCTACTGTAATTAGTTTTTATATTCAAAATGGTACATTAATTCACAAATTGTACTTGCATCTGATTTAAGTGATTACTACAGCTAGAAGATCTACACACTAAAAATCATATAAGTTATAACTTATCATTCATATTATGCATATAAGTTACATAATTTTATAACTATTTACATGACTTTTAGTGCCTAGATGTCCTAGCTCTAGTGATTACATTGGTGTGAACTAATATTTTACCAAACTATTTTTGCTAATCTTAGCTTATGAAACCAAAAGCAATATTTTGTTGTTTGTAAATGAAATTCAATTCAATCATTTTACTTAAACAGTGATCAAAATGCCATTTACAATTTACACATGTTATAAACATTGTTACTATTTTTTTCTTTTTCCATCCATTCCCTTCCTTTTACTTGTATATTTAATGAAACTTTAGTAGTATTTTTTTAAGACCAATCTCAACAAGAGCTACTCTTTCATAGAGGTTTATGTAACCTCTTTTAAACTCACTTGCTTAAATGCTGTATATGAAAAAATTATTATTAATAATATTAATTATTAATTTCATATTATTATTTCATATTATTAATAATATGAAATTAAATGAAAATAAAGAAAAAAACAAAAATAATGTTACTACAAACCATAATGTATGAAAAGAATTTGAATGTTATAAAATACTATGTTGAATGCAATGTTAAATAGGAACTACTTAAGAAATTGAACTGAAAAGGAGCAAAAAAAAAATGCATTACATCAGGTTCACTTAGGAAAATGTAAGTGAACATGATGTAGGCCTATTAATCAGACCAAAAACGTTTGTTTCTTTATACATATTTTTCTGGAAAGAGAAAAGTTTCTTATGTAATTCATTTCAAAGTATTCCAGTTTTGGTTTTCGTTTTGTTTTATATATACATATATAAACTTTAACCAAAAAGCTAAACTAAGGTGTATAAGTGCTATTAACTAGATAATTAAACTAAAAATTTGGAATAATGGTAGATGGTTAGGCCATCATCTTGTATTAATATTAATAATTTCAGTAATTTAGAATATTCTGGAATAGAATTCAAACCTGCAATTTTTGCTTACCTTGAGGCTATAACAGTGATGCTGTTAATAATCAATCCAAACTAATTTTGGCTAAAGGTAAGCAGTTAGGACCATGTTGTAGTAATATTAATAATTACATTAACTTTAGAATTAAATTTAATCATTTAAAATATTTGGATAGAAAAGATTGAACTATCTGCCTTTAAGCCAAACTAAGCTACATGGTTTAATTATCTAATTAACAGCATCGTTATTGTTATCTAGTAGTTTAGATGTTTAGTTATTTGAACATATTGAGCTACAGTCTATGTTTGCAAATAAACTTTAATTAGTCAAAATGATAATAGTTTTACCTTGTGATGAAGAATCTTGAAATTCAGTAACTAATTGCTGCAAATATGAATATCGCTCCTTACTTGAGTACCTTGCCATTATACACAATTTTCTTTCACATTAGCTATTAAAATAAAAACTATTTTATACAATTTAAATTACAGTAAAACCTTTCTATAATGGACACTTGCTAAACAAAAAAAAAAAAAAAAAAAACACTGTTCATTCTAAAAATGTCCATCCAAGAAAAATTGTTTTCTAAAATTACCTTTAATGAGACATCATTTAAATGAAGTCTGCAGTATTTTCATTTACAAACTGATAATGCACAAACCATGCAGAAAATAGTAGTAAGACACATCACAGTAACGAATTATCATAAGAAAATCAGAATTATTTTTTGCAAATAATGGATTTTCTGCATATCCAGGAAAATTTCAATTATGTTTGTTTTTTACAATTGACTGTAGCAATCTACATCTCACTATGCATAATAAATCTTGTGTTAGCTTACTACTGTCAACATCTTTTCTATTGGTGTAAAACTGCTAGTTTGTTTATGCAGTCCAGGGCTTGTCTGTATGACTCTATTGGTGGCTTTATAAGCAGGTGTCATTTTGGCTGTGAAGCCATAACATTTGGCTGTGAAGCCATTGTCATTGCCACCACACTTGTTATTCTCCCTTTCTTGAATCTCAGAAATTAACTGAAGGACTGTTTTTGTATCTTGGCTTGTGCATTCAGTCAGAATGTCAGAATCTATGTTGACATAATGGATTGCAATAACAACAAATTCTGTTGTATTCATGAGCTCTGCATACTCTCACCACCTGACTTCAGTGGGGTGAGGGTCATCACATCTTTAAATGACATGACGATTGGGTTAGTTCGCATAGTTACTTGTTGTCATGGTGATATCATGTAATAACATGACTGGCCAATTTGAACTGATAATGGATGCTGCCAAGGAAAGATCGTAGAAGACCATGATTGGCTAAATTTAAATTGGTGGTGCATGTGTCTCAAGGAAGAGATGGTTGCCAAAACATCACACCATGCAGCAGACCTGGAATAGAGCTATGACTAGCATAGCTGCTGATTGGTTGGCCAACAGGTGTTGACAACTATATAAGGTCAACGCAAAAGTGGGAAATTCGAGTTGGATCCGTCTCACTGACTGAGTTCTAATTTGTTGTACAGTAGTTTAGCAACAAATCAGATGAAATGACTAGCTTGAAGGAAGAGTATTAATGTTAGACTGAAAAGTAGAAATAATTAAAGCAGTTGAAAGTGGAAGAAAAAAGGCAGATGTACGCAGAGACTTTGGTTTAGCAAATTCTACAGTGTGCACAATAATAAAAAGAGAAAGAAAATTTTGAAGTGTCCAAGATGGCAAGAGACAAGTGAAAAAAATTAAGTTATGTAAAAAAGCAAATATTGATGCCGCTCGAATTAAGTGGTTTAACCAATGCAGAAGTTCCAATTTACCACTAAATGGACTGATACTAATGGAAAAAGCAGAATAATTTGGATGACTACTAGGTGATACTAACTTTAAATGTTCTAATGGACGGCTAGATCATTTTAAACAAAGACATGGCATAAGTTTTGGGAAAGTGTGTGGAGATTTGTTTCTCCACACACTTTCCCCAAATTTAAATGTTTTATCTGGTAAACCAGATAAAACATTTAAATTTAAAAACAGGGATATTTTACAAACTTTTAAGTTTGTAAAATATTCCAGTTTCATCTGCATTATCTGCCTTCATCTACATATTAAAATTTTAAAATTTAAATGAAAAATGTGTTGATGAAAAACTTGCAAAAGGATAGGATAACAGCTTTTGTTTGCACTAAATATGACTGGTACAGACAAAAGAAAACTTCTTGTAATAGGAAAATCAAAGAATCCAAAATGTTTTAAAAACAAAAGCACTACTAGTAGTGATTGCATTACCGGTAACTGGTTTACCTTTATACCGGTAAACTAGGAAAATTATATCCCAGTAAATTTACTGGTGTGGCCGTATGCCTTATTTTATGTATATATTTTTATTTGTATTTTCTTCGTTTCCTTTCTTTTTCTTTCTTCCTTTGTCTATAACTTTCTAGAAAATTCTTCTCTAATCCTTTCCTGATAAGGTGGTGGTGACCTACTTTCAAGAACAAAGAAGAGGCGGTAGCCTGAGGGCAAAAAGGGAAACTTCGAACTCACTTTCTGGCTCAGGCGTTGTAAAACTAAGACGTGCGAAGGAGACCTCCCGGTTGTTTCGGCAGCAACAGTAGGACAAGTGGAGACTAGAAGTTAGCGATCGGAAGGAGTCAGAACACATACATCGGTGTAAGAACCTCCAAAAGATTGTTTAGAAAGCCTGAGTCATTTTTTTGACTTACTGTCTGCAAGATTTCACCAATAGGCCACCACCACCAGCAGTCCAAGATCATCGGCACTGGGTACCCTATCTATCCTATTGTCTATTTTTTCCTCCTCCCCCTTTTTTTTTTTTCTTAGTATAAATAGTTTTTAAGCATTAGTCATAGTTTCATTTTTTATATTGTACCGCGGTAAAATATTTTGTTACGAGAGAAAAACTTAACCTTCGAAAATTGTAAAAATCTTTAATATAAGGAGCGTCGGAATCGAAAAACAAGAATCCTGTAAACTCAAGGAAAATAAACACTGGTGAAAAGGGAATTTTATGCGTATTGTTTTTTCAACTTCTACCACGAAGTGTAATCACCACGTGCATATCTTACACTGGTAATTAATTTTTATACCAGTATTTTGGTTAAAAATCCTCTTAATTAACCCAATATTTATTTTCTTAAAATTTCCACAGGTATTTTCCGTGGGAAGCAGATTTCTTTTTTGTCTCCTCCATACCATAGCAAGAAAGCAGTGCAGATGGTGATGGGTCATTCAATTTATAATTTAAATTAATTAATGTTATTAAAAGGAATTTTCTAGTTTTTTTATAACTTGATTCCCTGTATTATACTCCAAAATCAAAATCCATTTTTAGAGTATAATACAGGAAAATAACCCAGAAAAATTGAACAAATATAAGTAACACAAAATATCCAATAATGTTAACAAAAATATAATTTTGAATAGGATTCTAGAAATAATCAAGCACTTATCAAAAAATGAAAATGTATCATGACTTGAGCATGTCACTGAAATTAGTTCAGACTCAGATTCTAGCAAGGTCTTTATTGCTTACCATACCAACTTCTCACATCCAATGAGAACAAAGTGCACAATAGAAAAGTCAAATTTAACAATGAAAGAAAAATTATACTTAATCATTAAACATTAAACGAGCATAGACACTGATAACAGTAATATAGGGGAGGGTGGGGATGAAAGGGACAAAATTCATATTTTTATTTTTCACTGAAAAAGTTCACTTCTAATCAGTTTTATTTTTAGTGCAAAAGATTCATTAGACCTTTACTTTATTCTGACCATATTGTGAATTCATCCTATTATATTGGTAGTTGAACATTTTCACATTTTTAAAGACCTCTCCACGTGTCCCTTTCATTCCCACATCTGGGTTGAAAGGGACACCCTCGGGGATGAAAGGGACTACCCGCGTTTTAATGTAAAACTTGGAATTAGTTATCTCAATGTTTTCAAATTTCATTATAACTGAAAAGTGATAAACTAGAGACTAAAATTTTTAAAAATTACAGTTTTAATAATATGAATTTTGTGACATCACAATTATTTTAAACAGTTAAAAATTATCAATATTTTTAAAACAAAGAATATCAAATCTTTTCAAACAAAGAACAATAACTAAAGAATATCACAATCAGTAGGCTATCACATAATTAAACTGTCTTTCTTTGGTCAATAGAATGTTTTTCGCAATTTATCCCAGCTGATATGAAGTGAAATCGGTGGGAAATGTAATGTTTGCTTGCTCTTGCCGTTCCTCCTGCTTGGGATGGATGGGGTAGTTTTAAAACATCACTGATATCATCCTCCTCAGGAAATATAAACTTGAAACATCCCAATATTTATTCATAAACTTGACTTTCAAGTCTTCATCACTCAGTTTCTTCAAAACTTTTCCCACAAAGTAAACAACAGAAGTTTTTTTGCAAATCTGACTAAAATGAAATCATTGGGCTGAACATGTTTGACAGTGTTTTTGATATCAGATCCCTCACTCGATGTTGCATCAGACGTTGAGGAAGAGCTGCTTTGAGATCTTTCATCTTCACTTTCAGTTTCTTCTGGAATATGTTGCAACAGCTGCTTTTTAGATTTTGTCCTCATTGATGATGCTTGCATTAAATACAATGTTAATTCTGTCTCCATTTCTGTAGTAAAAACTTTCCTGTTACCCACATGCAGTGAATACACTACATTGTCTTTTTTATATTTTGAAGCGAGTTTAGCCAAATGCAATTTTGCATTTCCTTGGGCACTGGCTGTAGCCCTGATTGATGCTTCTTTTTTCAACAACTTCAATTATTGCCCCTTGAATCACTTCTGGCGTCTCACGTTCTTTTTTTTTTTTTTTTTTTTATATACTTTCGAGGCAATTTTTTTCTATTAAAAAAATTTAGCATTAGAAACATGCAAAAAATGTCAATATGGGGTTGAAAGGGACATGTCCCATTCATTCCCTATTTTACTGTCCCTTTCAACCCCCAGGCCTCAAACAACCAAAACTACAACTTAACTTTCTGACAGTGAAATATAATTTAAAACTGATTAAATAAACATATTTTAGAGGTTTCAAAGTAATTATCCTGATTTAAATACATTATCCAATGACTATGTTTGAGATTTTACCCCTAAATGTAAGAAATGAAAAAAACTTTTGCATGCGTTTTCTGCTCATCCAGGCATTCCAAGCACTGGTGCTAATGTATTGGACCCTACAAATGTGTGAAAACTATGGACTATTAGTGTCATCTATCCATGAAATAGCGAAGCTCCATAAGTAATTTAGCAGCAAGTTATAGAGGCTGTCCCTTTCATCCCTTGTCCCTTTCATCCCCACCCTCCCCTACAGTAAGTAAGTTTAAAAGTGTGAAAGATATAGTTAAGAAATAAATGAAGTATTTCTTTCTTAACTAAAAATATAATATAAGCAAAAAATACAAAGAACGTATCTTAAAAAGATTTTCAATGCTCTAATGAGAGATGTCCAACTAGTATTGATTCCAAGAAAGCTTTTTCTAATGCAGCTGCCATTTGTACGAAAATTAGATCTAGATTAGACTACGAGAGCCTAAATGTATTATTTTTTTAAGATTCTGCTTACAAAATTACATGGCTGTCCAATAATTTTGTTAGTAATTCAGTTTCGTTTTAAATCATTTGTTAATACAAATTTACTGGTAATCCCAAATATACAGTAGATCCCCCTATAAGACAGTAGATACGTTCCGTTCTTTATGAATCAATTTTGTAGGAATCATAGTTTACGGACTACGGCTGTTTGAAAGGTTTTCTTTCATAAAATTAATCGATTCTAGACTAATTCGACTCAACATTTCCAAAATACGTATATTTTTTTTAAAATAATCCGTATAAACTACGTTATAAACAAAAAATTGTAGGATTACTTACCGAGTGTGTACCCTTTGACTACGCTCGTTGCTAAAGCTTGGTTTCGTCGCGGAACAGCGCATCAAATTGCGGCCGCGATTTCTGATATTATTTTTCTGCGAAAACTTCGTTGACCTTTGGAGACATCATTAATATAAATAATTTTTATGGCCGTTAAATAAGAAATGTTTCTTTCACAAGAAATGTATAAAATTACAGTACTAAACAGACGATAGGTCGCCTAACTCGCCGTAGCGTGACGCTAGACGGCGAAAAATATATATTTAATTATAATAAAGTTACAATAAATTAAGTTAATATATAATTATATATACAGTACCTAATTTATATATAATTAATATATAATTATATGTACAGTACCTAATTTATATATAATTTATATAATACTGTCCAGACGATAGAAATCTCTCCGTAGCGTGGCGCTACGGACGGCGGGTAAGTAGTTCGGCTGCCCGATGACGTTTTACGTATTATAGGAGTTATTTTTACCGTTGTTTACGGATAATGCCACAATTTTTATAGGAATCATAACTATAGGAAACGGTTTTATAGGGGGATCTACTGTAATTATCGAATTATGGTAATGTAATACCTGGTAAATTTGCAATCACTAACTACCAGTAAATTACAAAGCCAACAAAAAGACATGGATGACATCTGAGATTTTTGAAGAAGAAATTTGAAAATGGGATAGAGAACTTATTGGTAAACGAAAAAAGTTTTACTCCTTGTCAATAATTGCCCAGCATATGCAATTTTAGAAAATTTAAAAAGTATTAAACTTGTATTCCTTCCTCTGAATTGTACTAGCGTACTTCAGCTAATGGATCAAGGAATTATAAAGAATTATCTCATTTCAGAAAAATTCTTTTACAAAAAATTATTACAAATATGGAAGATAACAATAAAATGACAATTTCTTTATTAGATGCAGTTGATGTTTTGGAAAAATCTTGGTGTAAAGTTAGTTTGCTAATAATACCAAACTGTTTTTGCCATGCGAAATTGTGTAATGGCCAAATGCCTATTACATTTATAAATGATGACAATAATGAGGACGACGACATTACTCTATCAGAATTAATTAAAACACTTCAAAGTTCAGAAAACGGCAAATTTTTGTCACCAGCTGCTACTGAATATGAGAGTGTAGATGAAGATTTAATAACATCTGAATCTTATACGGATGCAGATATAGTTTAGCAAATTAAATCTTCAGATGAAAAAAATGTGGATGATGATGAAGATGAAACATCAGACAGAGAAAATACAGTGCCATCAACCAGGGAAGCATGTAATGCAATAAGATTACTGAAAATGTTTTACAGATCTCAGAAAACTTCATCGGAAATAATGAACAAAGTCTATAATTTAGAAAATTACAGTGATAAACAATTTTAGTGAACACCTACAATCTAAAATAACTGACTTTTTTAAAGTGAATATTATTATTGTGTTTTTTTAATTGGCATACATTAATTTAACTTTTTGTTGCCTTTTGATTTGATATTATTCTCAAAACCAGAAGTGCTGCCATTATCAAAACTTAAGACAAATAAAAATTTCTTATAAAAGGTTAATTTTTGAAATTTTTAATTACATTGTTGTAAATTTAGACATAATAATGTAAATAAAGTAAATTTAAACATTTAGTTTGCACTTTTATACATAAGATAATAAATTATTACTACCATAATAGATACACTATACTGTATTACCATAAGAAATACAGTAATTTTATGGTTATACATACAGTGGTGATATTCAGCGGGTTCGCACAGGTTCGGTTGAACCCATTGTTAACATTTTCAAAGTTTTCCGAACCTTGTTAATCACACGTAACATTTCTCAGTGGTTTTGTTTCTTTTAAAAAATATATTAAAATATACGTATTATTCTCTGTAACACTACTAAACTAGAGCCTTATACCCCGTTCGCCTTGGTGCAATCTCCCTCGACCGTTTCAATCTCGACTGAAACGAGGTTCAATCGCGGTCGACTCAAGAGAGTTCTTGAAACTAGATCCAGCATAAGAGAGATCCCACAATCCCACGCGCGCGAGAAAATCCAAGATGGCTGCGGAACACATGTCGTAATAAAATATGTACAAAATAAACCATTTTGAACACTCTTTTTTATTATTTATAAATGTATATATATATAGTTCTGGCATAAAAAATGTTAAATTTTAACTGACTTAATTTTGCGAACACATCTTTTTTATTTATAGGGCTATCTTAAGGTCAGTTTTTGCGCTAATGTTGCTAATGCACCATTTGAGCAAAAAGAAATTGTTAAGGAAAAAATTTCTGTTAGTGAACCCTTTGTTAAATATTTCGAATATCATCACTGTATACATACAATGTTAAATTAGAATGGATTTTATAATAGATCCTTAAACACACTTGATACTTTTTATGAGATTGAAATTATGATCCCATAGATAATGGCACTCGATTATAATGTCAAAAAATTGCCGGTCCCATGGATGACATTATAATCCAGTTAAACTATAACTGAATTTTGAAGTAATCTCTCAACCTTTGAAAGTGAAGTGACATTTTGTTGTAGAAATATAATAATCTTGACATTTTTGAGCTGATTTTCTGGATGTGATGCTGCATTATGAAACAAAAGCACTTTCCTATTTTGTTATGACATTTCCTGTTCAGCTATTTCAGCCACTCTGTCACAATTTCTCATCATTCTTTCTGTTTGATTTCCACTCAATTTCAAATTTTATAATGTCTATATTCTTGAAACATCTTGTTTGGAAACATTTCTAAGTACCAGGTGTTTCTCACATTCTCCACTCAATACTTGAATATAACAAACTTGTCAGTCATTATTACTATTTTGCTACCAAAACATGATTCATTCTTGAAGCACAAAGTTTTGTCTGAAAGAGTGCAAAAAATAGTCCTTTTTTATCAGTGTTTAAAATATTTTCTGAAGAATTATTAAAACAGTGATAATGAAAGAAAGCTTAGCCTTCCCCTATAATACTGTATTACAATCAAATCCACACAATTCTCCACAAACAGTTTTGAATTTAATATTATATCAGTTTTGAATTTTTTGAGCTATCCATTTGAGACTTTGAAGTTCTTGGCATCAAATTCAGATGCAAATTGTAAAGCTTTGGCTTGTATGATCTGCCCTGAAATAGAAACTCTGACTGTGCAGAACTGTTCTATGACTACTTTGTCAATGAGAGTGCTATTCCCACCATGCAACTGTTGATTTGTTGCTTGTTCTCATTACTGAATCAATGGCTGAATAGTTGTTTCTTGACAATTTCTGCAGCTTACATTTTCCCAATCTTGAACAATTTTACTGATTTTCTCATTCCACACTTCTCTCACCTGTGATATTCAATAATTTCAACCTTATTTTTAATGTTAGTATTTACATGGAATCATATCAAAACTTGCAGATTCTCTTTTCCAACACAAAAACATGTTTTGTCTTCACTACAGATTAAGAATAGATAAGGATATAGACAAAGACACTCACCAAGTTCTTATGTAGTACTTTCTATTGTAACAGTTTTCTAAATTCGCGTTTTTCATGAACTATAGAGGGCGCTGTATTTTTACAAAATGGCTACTCTATCTGGGTCGTTTGTTAGTCGTCAATGTAAAATGAATTATATATTACTATCTGATATAATGAAATATGCTACTTGTAGCAGTTCATCGAGAAATTTTATAGAAGGAGAACAAATATTACTAGCAGGGCACGTCATTTTATGTGGTATTATCGAGAAAAACGAGCAAGATCGTTCTGTGCATTTTTGTGCTCTTTGTCTGCAAACATCAGCATTGACTTCTATCCCACACAAAATTACTGGAATTTTAAAGTTTATCGACATATAATATAAAATTGAATAGAATTACATTTTATTGAAGATAATCCTATAGTATAGGTTAAAAACGAATACAAATACTAAATTACTTTATACTTAGACTCTATGCAATCTTTTTCAGTTTAATTTTTTAATACTATCGAATTACAATAATCTAAACATATTTATAAAAACATGATAGCATACATGACAAAATATAATCTTCAGGAGTAAAATGTTTCGAACATACTACCATATACTTCGTAACTTTTTTACCAATTCTTAACAGTCGAATCCACTCTTTCCGTCTATTACATTTCTGAGATTCTCCGAATTCTGATTTACGAAAAATCCATGTTTTTTCATGTGGGAATACATGTGGGAATACATGTTTTTCATGTGGGAATACATGAAAACTTATATCGGGATCACGTATGGCTTTGGAATTACAATTTGGAACACAACAGAAAGCTTTACTTTTACTTTTACTATTCATCTCTACCGTTGACAATATACGAAGAACATTCAAACGACCCAGATAGAGTAGTTCTGTTTTTAAACACCAGAGGGCAAGCATCCGGTGAAAAACGCGAATAGCCAACCAGTGATAGATGGTTGCTGAACAACTTACTTGGCAATCAATTTACCATAAGGCCTGTAGCTTACACAGATGTTCGTCTTCTTTCTTATGATAAATGCAACTGTCTCTATCATTTGTTGGCTATTTAAAAAAATTTCAATCTGTCATAAATGACACAAGAATGTGAAGAGAGTTCAAGACAATAGGTATGACAATTCTGAGACTGAATTCATGTCCACAGAGTTGTTTTGGACCAACCTCATTGTTGTGATATATGTAAGGAACATTACAGATTGATATGAATAGATATACAGTGGTGCCTCGTATAACGTACGCCTCGAATAACGGACGCTGCGAACAACGGACTTTCCGTTCGGCAGTTACGTGAGACGAACAATGCACTTTCTTCGAACAAGTGCGAATGATGTTTCCACTCTTTTGCCGTTGCCAATGACAATCTGCTATTTTTAGGATATATTAGTATTATTAGAATGTATTATTAGTATATCTGAAGTAGAAATGTAATGTAATATATGTTGATGATTTAAATAAACATTAAATGTAATGTAATATATGTTGACGATTCAAATAAACGAAATGTAATTGTGTAGATGCCGAGGTGGCGGGACGAAAAGAGGTTGTAAAAAACAAACGGAGCGAGAGTAGCTCGTAGAAGTGTTTAGTGATCTTAATTAATAAAGAATTATTCGTATCATATAATCTGGCAAGTTAAGTCATTTATAATGCATCATGGCTTCTAAAAAAACAGAAAGGTGATTTCAATTGAAACAAAGCAAGAAATCATCAGGAGTGAAAGTTGACAAAAACTTTCTTGTCGAATGGGGAGAGGTTCAGGAGTTTACCAACACTCATTATCCAAACAGAGCTGAGGCCAACAGGATCAATGATCTCTACGATGACACCTTTGTCCGTCATTTCCGACAGGTGTTAAAGAAGAAAGAGAAACAGACCACCTTGGTCATGTTTTTCAAGAAGCCAGCGGGCAAAAAACAAAGGATGGAACAAGAGGAGTTGACTCTGCAAGTCCTGGTAGCCTCTCCTGAATCTGACTCCGATTAAAAAACAATAAAAAGGGACCTGCTGCAATGTGTAAAAAGTGTGTATCTGTATGAATGTGTAAAGAAAGTGTTCTTCCACCTCCTCCTCACATCTGATTACCCGGCATAATTGGTGTCTGCTCCATTTTCGTTTTTTATGGTACAGTACGGTTATTTTATGCTGCGGAACGAATTATATGTTTTAACATGTATTTCTATGGAAAAATGCGTTTCGTATAACGGACGTGCACCTGGAACGGAATTAGTACGTTGTACGAGGCACCACTGTACTAAGCAAACTCCTACAATAGCAAGTTAGTTAACATAGAAATTTTACTGTGTTGTAATAAAATCATGCACTCAAATGATTTTAAGAACTCATCAAGGAATAGTGTTGAATCTTTTGAATTGATTTAACTGCAACCATGTAAACTCCAAACAAGGAAGTCAACTTGATGAGAAATTGTGTCTGTTATGAGAGATCAATTGTAATAAAGTTACATACTTTCTAACCAGAAAACAACCATTTATTAGCAGTGAATATTTATTATTCAAACGTTTTCAGTCATCTTAATCAACCTTCTTCAGATATTTGAATTTTACAATTTGCAAAAGTACAAAGCTGCTACTTATTCTATAATTATTTACAACATTTCTATTCTATAATGGAACATTGTAAACAACTATACAATAAGTAGCAACTTTATTCTTTTGCAAATTAAAAAATTCAAACACCTAAAGAAGATTGATTAAGATGATTGGAAACACTTGAATAATAAACATTTACTGCCTAATAAATGGTTGTTTTGTGGTTAAAATTATAATTGAATATTTGTAAGAGCTACATATGAATTACATAACATTTACAAAAAAATAAAATAAAAACTATTATAAAATGTATAGTACTCTAAAAACTAATGATGTAACACAAAACATATTACATACATACTTGACAACCTTTAAAATGGGGAATAGCTGGGACGCTGGTATAAAAACATTGACAGCATAAAAAGCAAAATAATTTTTTATTAATTAACATTGATATTGTAGAATGCTTATATTCAATACCTTTAATAAAGAAAATTTTAACATCATCTCCGCATATGATATCTTATAAAGCTATTGTCATACTCTAGACTGCACAATTTAAAAATAGGTCAACTATTTTATGGGACATATACCTAGATTCTATCTTGATGTGTCATGAATTTTGATTCTGCATGATGAGTGCATCATGCAGAATCAAAATTCACGACACATCAAGATAGAACATATCATAAATCTAGATGTAGATTTATCTAGGTACAAATCTATCTAGGTATAAAAACCTAGGATAAATCTAGGTGTAGGTGCCTCCTGTTATATGTTTTTGTGCAATGTTTTGCTTTGTTAATAATTTCTTTAGTTACAGTACAATGTACTCATGACGATTGCTATCAGTTAGTTTATTAACTTTCACTGCAATTATGAAAGACAATAATTTTTCTGTTATTTATTTCCTATCGCTGTCTTTTTCTTACCATACTGAATATCTTTTCCTTTTGCCTTTACTCAGCCTTAGTATTTTACAAACCATCATCAGAACTTACTATTTTACAAAGATTACAAATCTTTGTAAAGTCCCACAAGTCTCAAAAAACTAGCTTCTTTTCTTGGGAAAGTTCATGCCATATAGCCTGTATATTCTTAAGTGATGAATCAGATATTTCTTCTTTTTGGATGGAGAAACTGTAGCACTGCCCCAAATAATTTAGTATAACTGTAAAATTAATTTGTTTCCTTCTGCTAATGAGTCAGTCACGATTGATTTAACTGCCAATGTGAAGACACTTAACATTGCCATATTTGAGGATGCAATTTATCATATCTGCCACTTAAAATAATATCTGAGCTAAAATTCTCACACATATACCAATATACATATATAAAAATTTTCTTTCCCAATTGAAGGAATCTGAGAATATTGTTCTGATTCACTTCAGTCATTTATAATAAAATACAGGTAATTAAAGTTATATGGTAATCTATAGTTACCACTTATACATTTATTAAACCATGTAGACCATAAATCAATATACTTTTTATTTAAACAGTTTCCTTAGTTTCCTTTAAATACCTAAAACTGTGTTCGTGAAAATACATAAATGCAATGTTACAGTAAAATTAATTGCAAAATTCAGTATACATTGCAGCATGTATTAGAGATGCATGCTGCAATGTATGCAATGCAGATAACAATGCATTACTAACCAAATGTATGTGCATATTTTTTATTCTAATATTAATAATGGGGTCAAAGTATACCTAGGTAACCCCAATGGCGGCGTTTCCGACTCTTCGTGGTCCCGACGGACTCCTCCCGGAGGGGAACCGCCGGCGGGCCGCCGAGTGCCAAACGTCACTAGTTATTGATTCACGGTAGTTCTTGAACAAAATAAAGAAAAGGAAACGTCTACTAAACGTATAGTTAATCTAACCTAACCGAAGCGCCGCCATTAGGGTTGTCTAGGTATACTTTAACCAATAATGGTTTATATATACAGTATTATAATCTCGTGGAAAAATAACCAAAACTATTATTTTATAATTTCATCAAATTCAAATTCAAAACACATGCTTACTTCTCTATTTTTATCGCCATCTGCTGTCACGCGAAAATTTTAAATAACGAGACATTGTTGCCAATTCTAAATTATGATTTTCAAAATTATCAATGACTTACTTCAAACAACAATTTTTTATTTATAAAAATTTTGGCAATTGTGATGCTAAAATAAATTGTAAATTTCGAAGTAAATTTGTTATATATATATATGTCTGTT
>NW_019385072.1:130993-156698 GCF_000671375.1 Centruroides sculpturatus | reverse complement strand
ATATAAAGGAATAATATATATTCAGTAGACCCCTCCTATAACACGGGTTCCTATAGTTCGGATTCCTATATCACGGCGAAAAAATTGCGACAGTATTCGTACAAACATGCTAAAAATACTCCTATAATTCGGTAAAACGTCATCGCCGACTCGTGTCGCGACAGGATTGCACAAACCGTTGAGTTTAAACGAGCAGCAGACCTACTAAAAACCATTTATTATTTAACGTCCATAAAAATTATATTTATATTAATGATGTCTCCAAAGTTCAGCGAATTTTCCGCAAAAAAAATAATTTATCAGGAAGCACGCGAGTGCCATTTGATGACAATCTCCACGACGAAAACAAGCTTAAGCAACGGCGTAGTCGAACTGTGCACACTCGGTAAGTAATCCTACAATTTTTTGTTTATAGCATAGTTTATATGGATTATTCCCAAAAAATTATACGTGTTTGGAAATGTTGAGTCTAATCAGGGGCGCCGCTAGCAGTTTGAACGCCCGTGTTCAATACTGATTATGCCGCCCCCTGTTTAACTACGATTACCTACGCTGAGCTTGCCAGAAAGGCTCTTTAGTGTTGTCTCATAAGGAATTATAAAAAAAAACAAAAAATATTAATAATTTAATCAATTTATGTATAATTTTGTGTTTTGATAATATAATTAAGCAATTCATCCTGTTAAAGCATCGCTTAATTAGATTATTTTCTACGCAAGATCTTTAACGTCCATCATATTCTCAGATAATCATGCACAGGGTCTAATTTATTCCGATCTTCTTGCTCTCATTCTTCTCACCCGGCACTCCAGACAGCATACAATTTGACATATTTATCAACTGTCTATGCTGTCCTGATATGGACATTCTTCACCAAAAAGTGCACAGAGCTGCCACAAGTTATTTTCCTACAATATTAATAAACGCATTTCCTTCCTGATCCGGCTATCACCAGTAGCTGGTTAAAACAACTGAACACTGATAATATTGGATGGCGTATTCGCCAAAAGGTTGGCGCGTGGAGTTTTCCAGGTTTCCTTTACGTGTCTAACACTTAAATATAGAGCAAGTTTCCCGTAGAAAATTTTTTCAGAGGGGACCCATCCAGTCATCTAATCAGCCATATTATCGACCGGCGGATGGACATGGTTGTAAAGGCATCAGCTTACTACTCTGGGGGATCCGAGATCAAGTCAGGAATTTTTCAGTGGCTATCCGTCCCAAATACATCCTGAGTCTTTCCTAAGCACCCGGCAATCCCCATTTTGGGTATGGCTGTCATAAACTAAAGGGAATTCAAAGGGCATAATAAAAAGGATTGACGGCCGGATGGCCGAGCGGTCAACGTAACAGCTACCGCTCTGGGAAAGCCGGAATCGAATCCGAATTCGATTCCCAGAGCGGTAGCTACCTGTTTATATTTACGAAGACAATTAAATTGTAATCATTGGAATTAAAATAATAGAATCTCGCACATCTTAATTTAATTAAATTTAGTTTTAAGAAAAATATAATTTAATTGAAGAGTTTAAAAAAGTAAAAAGGCTCATTTAGTTCCAAAAAATCTTCGCCATTTTTTATAACTCTTCCCGCCCTGTGGGCACTAAGAGAGCCTCTTTTAGCAAGCCTATTATGGATTCGTCCAGGCCCACAATGGGGAGGCCGGGTGATGAGGGATGGGACTCGACATATCCGAACGTACCATCCCCGAAAAATTTCTGAGAATTTATCGATCCAGTAAGGATTCGAACCCGAGTCCCCCAGAGCGGTAGGCTGCCACCTTGACCGCTCCGATCATCCGCAGTCCAACCGCGCAAAATTTATAAGATAGTATCGTGAACGAATTTAATAAAACAAACATAAATAAATTATCAAATTTTATAATTTATAATATCTATTTATAAAAGTTACCAATTAATATAAGATAATTAATTTAAAAATTTTAAAATAATTTCTTAACCCTAATTACTGTTTAGTAATAAGATTAAAAATTTAAAAATCTACTTTAAAATTTTAAATATGTAATGTAATAGTTCTCTACGTTTAAAACAAAAAAAGGAAGGGAAAGAAAAATTGTGACGTCATTCCACCAGTCTCATCAGCCATCTCGTAAATTTATCAAAGATGGCGGAGAAGGGGCAATCGTCTACTCAAGGCGGACAACCTCTGGTTAAAATTGGACATTACATTTTAGGCGAAACGTTAGGAGTAGGCACATTCGGGAAAGTTAAAAGTGAGTTAATCCGAAATTTGAAACAGAAAAAGACTTTAGATGTTATTAATTTTAAAATTAATTTTAAATTTGTGTATGATAGACTTTAAATTTGTAAATTGCCTATGTTTACATAAGCTTAATGCTTGTTTATATTTACGAAGAAAATTAAATTGTAATCATTAGAATTAAAATGATAGAATCTCGCACATCTTAATTTAATTAAATTTAGTTTTAAGAAAAATATAATTTAATTGAACGAATTTCTGTATTTTCTATTAAAACTTAATGCAAATATGAGAAAATTAATCAATATAAATTATTTCTTATGCATTAAATGAAAAAAAAGAAAAAACTGTATTAATTTATTACAGTCTACATTATAAATTCTATTGAATTGATACATAAAACGTCTTGTTTCAAGGTTAAACTTATCTTGATTCAATTATAGTAATCTTGAATAACACTGTTTACCTTTCATAGATACAAAAGAGTTGTTAAAGGAAGACAAATGTTTATTTCTCAGAGTTTTTTTTTAATGTAAAGTGGAATGAATAACTGGATGCTTTTATAAATGCAACATGTGCAAAAACCAAAAATGTAGCAAAAGAAATATAATTTATTGATGAAAACACACTTTTGACTACTTTTGGTGTTGCCAAGTTAAAATGGAAATTCCAATGAACTGTTCAAATGATTGGACGTGGCATGGTGGTGGTGGTTGTCGTTGCTGTTGTTTACAAACAAATAATTATTTTTCATGACTTCAAAAAATGACCTCCTGGTAGGGTGTCATTGTCTTTATAGTTTGTAACTGTGTTTTTTTGGTTGGTTTTATATATATCCAATTTCTCTAAACTTTTAAGATGGGCATTGTCTTTCTGGTGTGTGATATGTCTCTTGTTGAAAGAAACTTGAACTTGTTTGTCGGTTGTGAAGATTGTGAGTGTTGTGATGTCCTTTTTTAACTAAACTATTGTTCTTATAAGGATTTCTAATGTTTTGATTTATCAATCTGTATTGCTGCAGCATGTATGGATAGAAAGAGACTGATATTGCAAGATTTTCAGTAAATCTAAATGTCTGTATGGTGTTTCAAAAAGACTATGAAGAAATTTTTACTACATTTAGAAACTAGAACAGAAAAATAATTTTTTTCTTTTTTTAAATAGTTAAATGTAGGCTATAATCAAACTATTAGGTTGTTCGGAAAGTAATTTAATTTTTTTACCACTAGACAGATTAGTCGTATTTTTCCCACCTTTTTTATTCTAAACCATATTATCATTATATATTTTGACAGCTAGCATTTTAAAGCTTATTTGTAAAAAATTTTGTTTCATTTTGTGCAATTGTTTATTTTTTGTGTCCCATCAAATATGGAAGATCGAAAGCAGCATATTTTGCTCTTTTATTACCAAAAAGGTAAGAATACTGTTTAAGTGAGAAAAAAAATTGTGTGATGTGTGTGATGATGTATTGACAGAATGACAGTGCCAAAACTGGTTTACAAAATTTTGTTCTGGCAATTTCAATATTGAAGATGCACCACATTCTGGATGGCCAATTGAAGCCAATGAAAACAAAATAAAAGGTATTGATTGAAGCAAACTGCCGAATAACAACACATGAAATCACTGAGAGATTAAATTTGTCGAATTGAACTGTTTATGATAACTTGAAACAAATTGGTTTTGTTTCAAAGATTGATATATGGGTTCCACATGTTCTTAAGGAGAGATGCTATCTTTGGTGGAATTTTAAGGAAATTTTTTTTTGGAGCTTTTACCAGACAAGTTAACAATTGATTCGAAAGTGTACTGCCATCGAGTAAACAAATTGAGTAATATCATCAAACAGAAAAGGTGGCCAGAATTGATCAACAAAACAGGTGTAGTGTTTTACCACGATAATGTCAAATTTCACACAAGTTTGGTAACTCGTCAGAAACTGTTATAACTTAGATGGGATGTGCTATCACACCAATCATATTTGCCAGATCAAGCACACATGTATTATTACTTGTCCCAGGCTATACAAATTTTTTTTAAATGTAAGACATTTACTTGAAATGACAATGTCAAAAATCACTTGGATCAGTTTTTTGTAAGCAACGATCAAAACTTTTATGAATGTGAAATCATGCTACTACCAGAAACTATGACAACAAATATTTGACCAAAATGGTCAATAAATAAATCAACAAAATATTTATTATAAAAATTTTGTGTTTTTTTCCACGGAAAAAAAATGAAATTACTTTCCCAACAACCCAATAATTATTAAATAGCATAAATTTGGCTCAAACATAGGTAGTTAAGAGTCAATCATGAGCTAATTAAAAATTAATTTTGAAGATTATGGAAGAATATATCTGTCTGGAGTAAGACTAAAACTGCAACTTCTCTATGCAGATGCATAATTATTAATGCATTTGTATTGTTTAGTATAGACAGGCATATCTAGGATTTGAAAATATGGGTGTTGCTTTGGGCAGATTTAGGGATACCAAGGCATGTGCCCAGTCGCTTTTCAGAGAATATTACTTAATTACCTTAGAATTACTTTAGTTACAAACCTTATCTAATTTACTTTTGTTTTAAAATGACAAAACCAATTGCTTCAGTATCAAGGGGATGTTGCAACTGCGTAATCAATTATACTTTGCAGTTGTCTGTTCGATATATAGATTTCATGATCATTTTCACATAGAAAATGCGAATGAAATAAAATGTTTGACAAGTTGAATAAAATTTAAGTTAATGTATTTCAAATTGGAATTTTTAAATGAATTCTCCGAGGAAATTTTAATATAATGTAAAAAGAGTTTCTTAAAATAAATACTACTAATTTTTTATATAAGAATTTGGTGTAGATTAACTAGAATTCTGTTATTAAAAGATGCTGTAACCAAATTAAGTTGGGGAGCATGACTAATTTTAAGTGACATTAAATTTAAAGAGTTTATCTTGGCTGAATGCATGCTTTGTATATTGACTTAATAATGACAGGCTGTTTCAAAAATGTCTGATATAGTTTAAATTGTTTCCAAAATAGATTTATTAACCTGTTGCATAATCTGTTTGTTATTACTACACACAAACTTACAGAATTTTCTGTGAGTTTATATGAATATTTTCAATAATTTTATGAATTTATTTATATGATTTTGTTCTTTTTAAACCTACATTGAAGGTATACAAAGTCTCTCTATAACAAAATAAGTGATAAATAATTTTATATATATTGAATTACTGTACTTATAAAAATGCTAAAATGAGATTAAATAAATATATCAATTGACAATTCCAACAAACTATAAAGGGTGCTGTGTAAATTTAAAATGGCAAATGCAAGTAGGGCAAATTTGTTTACATTGACATTTGACATTAACTGATGTCTTGCATGTTGTTAATGTGGATATAGGTTCATGTTATTTAAACAAAAGTGAAAGTATAGTGAATGCAGATTATATTAATCAAATTTTAAGAAAAAAATTCAGTCAAGATTATTCTTATTGGATTGTGTTGCAACTTTCAAGTACAGTATACTAGGCTCGGTTTATTGCATTTTATCACAACTTGTTGTTACACATTGCTGTTACAATAATAATGACATTAATAAGTAACAATGTCAAATGGTAATGATAAATTAATGAAGAAAGTTTTTCTTGTGCAAAAACTCATGCTGAAATTTTTGGTAGGATTTTGTCTGGTAGTATTTTGCGATGACCCATTTTTATTTTTTAAACTTAATGTAGAAATCTGTTCACCCTTGTATTCATAGACCACTCCCATAATTTGGTTGAAGATATTTATGAACTATCCCATTTATGTAAATTACCAAATTTAAAAAATTTTTGTGCATCTCTTAAATGTTTTTTGTGTGTCACTTTGGATACTTGTATTATAAGTTATGTATCTTTACCATAGAAAAATGCACTGTTCCTACTGCTTATAACAGCAGAATTAATGATAGCTTTGAATAGGAATAAGGTAATCAATACCAGATGAGAGTGGAACAGTTTGAACTTTTGGACATGGCATTTTCAACAATATGAACAACAGTGCATTCTATCAAAACAAATATGCAGAGCCTACTCTGTTATTTGACACGATAGCCATCATTAGCTGGCCAAAGGAATTGTGCATTCAGAATGATATAGCAAATAATCTAGAAAATTTTTTAAATATTTAGATGTTTGCATCAATGTAATTCAATAAACTGATTTTGCAACTTAACCAGTTTTTCAAGACTTTTAGGCCTAAGTTGCAAAATCAATTTATTGAATTATGTTGATGCAAATATCTAAATAGTAATACTGGTAATTCCAAAAAAACAAATTTTTTTTTTTAATGCTTTAGTGAATCTGAAGATGGAATTAAAGTTTCTGAAAGCTTTTATCTTTCTAATGGTATTTATTTTGAGAATATATTTAAATATTTGTTTGTTTATGGAGCCATTATATATGTTAAGGTAACATCTAGTGTAATTCAAATTCACTAGAAATAAAGGTAATAAAACATATGCTAAAACATGATATTGTTCATTACACAAACAGTTTGGAAGCAAAGATAATATTTGCAATCTTTTAAATGAAAAGTTAAGAAAAACAATTAAAAATATTATTATTAGAAAAAAAAATTAATTATAAAAGATTTGTGAACAAAATATAAAAAGCTTCATTATTTTAGTCTAGATTTAAAAAGAGTCAGAAGAATGCAGAACATATATCATATTGACGATACATCGTATTACTCAAATACAAGACGCCGTTGATTCTATCTAACATGTTAATTTCTACATGTTCACCCACAGAAATTTTTTTTTTTTTTTTTTTTTAATGTGAAATAAACAACTTGAGACAAATTTGTCAGTACAACTGATTCTGTTGACATAAATTTGTTTAGTATTATTTTTCACTTCATGAGCACTAAGAGGCCTTTTTATTTTTCCAGCTATTATACAGAGGAAAAGTATGGCAATCTGGCAAAATCATGAACTTCAGATTTTTACATTTTTGGACTTAGGGCACCTTAAAATGTCAAAAAATGAAAAACGATTCGGGGGTAATTTCTATATATATATGGATGTTTGTATGTGGGGGCATGATTTTTCACCCTATTTGAAGTTTAACTCCTGTGCTTTTTGTTGGAAATTTCTGAAATTTTGCAAGGAAGTTTGTTTAGTAGGATGATTGATGCTATTAAATTTTGGTGGTTAAAAATTGATGGGGAGTTGAGATAAAGGGGTCATGTGTATCTCCAGTAAGGTTGGACTTAATGATGATTTTACTTGTTAGTATTTATAATTTTTTATAAAACTCATCCCTGCCCTCAAAATTAAGCTTTTTGCCATTTTATAATAGTTAAAAATATAACAAGTTTTTTAATAAAATATAACAACAGATGGCACCATGAAAATTTTAAATGTTTCCCAGAAAGTTGAGCAACTCATTTGCTGGTTTATTTTTTCTAGCATTATGGATTTGGCCAGGCCCACAGTGGGTTAGCTGAGTGGTGGGGGATGGAGTCTGGCATATCCAAATGGACCACTCAAAAAATTATTTGGATTTTTTTGACCCTTCTAGATTCAATCCCAGTTCCCCAGAGCAGTAGGCTTCCACCTTAGCCACTTGGCCATTTGGCCTGTTAGATATTTATTTCATAGTAAAGTAAGTTATATATCATTGTTTCCATGGTATCAAAATTGGAAATCTTTTCACTTTCCATGTTAGGCATGTGAATCAATACCAGATTCAATGCTTACATCTTTCCACACTCAATCATTCTCAGTGTTGTTCAAAGCAATGAAAATGTAACATTTCTTAAGAAAGTACTGCACAACTTTATTGTAATTCTTATCCAAGTAGTTATGGCTTTACTGTAATAGCTAACAAGATCAAGCTAAATTGACCTCTTAAATATTTACTTTTATGAGTATTTAATCTAATAAAATCATTAAAATGGTACAATAGAATTAGTTACAGAGAAGTAAGATAGAGATCACTGATTACATTGTATTATGTCAAGTGTAAGACACATCCCATTTCAGAGATACAAAAATCTGAAAAAAGTGCATCTTACATTCAAGTAAATAAGCCATCTGTATTCTTTATCTGTATTAAAATATTGTGTCATTGTCAACAGAGAAATTTAAAAAAATCTGCATTCCTGAATTAGCATGCCTCAATGTTTGCATTAATTATTGATGGATATTTTTCCTGTTTACTATGCTAGATTGATCACCAAGAACTTAAAATAAAGAGAAACTTTGATACATAACTATTAAGTAAATTTTTTAAAGTTTATTATGTATATATATGTTACCAGCCAAACTGATTTAGAATTATTATTTAAGTCAGGCCTGGTCAACCCAAATTATTTTGCGGGCCACTTTGATCAAGTGTAACATTACAATGGGCCACAATTTAGGCAAACATGCTTTTAAAAAAGTAAAACAAATACAAAATGAATAAGATTTCATTGTTATACCAAGAGTTCGTACTCACACTTGCACATTATAACAATGACACATGCAAATTTGCATTTATTTAATTGTTTTGGTATACACAAAATGGAAAACGAAAGCTTTAATAGATATATAATATCGCTTAGCGTGCCACACAATTTAATGTGACAGGCTGCAGGTTGACCAGGCCTGATTTAAATATATTAATGGTTAAAATAAAGTTAAAAGGCAATCAATTAGATGAACAATATTTATTCAAACATAGTCTATTTAATTATAAAAAAATGGTATTGATTAGAAGTGACACAACACTTGTACAAAACTATGAAATAAAAATAAGCTAATCAGTACTTATCAGTTTGTAATTTTTTTATTAATCCATGCACTTTTAAAGGTAATTAACTTTCAAAAATATTTTCAAAAATTGAAATGAAATAAAAAAAAACTTTTAAAGTCAAACTAAAATTAAAAATGAACTTGTTTGTGTTTCTTAGTATAACATATAAAATGTTTAATCTTTTATTTTTACAGGGTGGGTTACCGTGTACCTAGATAACCACAATGGCGGCACTTCGGACTTTTCGTGCTCTTGGCAGCCTCCTCCCAAAGGGGACCGGCAGACCGCCCATTGCTAACGTCACTATTTATTGATTCACGGTAGTTCTTGAACAAAAGAAAAAAAAGGAAACGTCTACTAAAAATGTAGTTAACCTAACCAAACCAACCTAACCGAAGCACCGCCATTGGGGTTACCTAGGTACACTTTAACCACCAGGTGTACTGTGGTGGCATTTCGAATTACACAAAATAAATTTTTTTTTTACACTGACACCTATTTGTAGTACATAAATCAGTTCGGCCTAGGTCAAACTAGTTAAGCCTAAAGTATTTAGGCCAAACTGGATTATCCTAGGCTAAACTAGTATATCCTGACATGCATAGGATAAACTAGTTTGGTCTGAAATCTGGTTTGGCCGGTAACATATATAATTATTTTTAAATATTAAAGATTTTGAAAATTCTAACAAATGCCCCATATTACTGTAAATGTCTTTCATATTTATCATTTGTAACTTTGATTTTTGTTTATATTAAAATGTCTAGATTCTTATTTATTTTTTTCTTTTTTAGAAATAAATACTTAAATTTTAAAATATTTAAATAAAACAAAAATATCTAAGCTTATATTATAAGCATTTATATATTACAAAGGCAATGGCTAGCTTGGATAAAATTCTGCTTGGAAGTTACATGGAATATTCAATGTTACTGCAAATTCCACCCAAGCTCTATGAATCTGGCTGGTTCCAGTTCAGATAAAAAATGAAGGTTGACAGCATGAGAAAGTCATCTAACCTTAAAGCATAGCAAAATCAGATCCCTACTTACAGAGCAGGCATCAGTGACTCCACGTAATGTAGAAATAATAAAGCTGAATAATACATATTACAAATTTTGAGACATTCAGATATTATGTTAATAAGGAAATTCAAGTAAAGTTTATTTATTTAAGAAGTTAGATATACATCTGCCTTCTCCAATACAGTCACTATTGGGTATATATAATCACATTAAAACAATCAGTTGATTAAAAATGGTTCTTTGCTTGAACTGTTGTGATCTGATGATGATATGGAATATCTCTAAAAATATTAAATATTCAGACTCAAATATTTCAGCATTCATCATCATTAGTATTATTTTTGTCACTCTCTAAATAACTTGAGTTATTTTTCCTGAGTAACAAGTATTCCTGTCTCATTAATAAAATATACTTTGGTGTAAATATCCTCTTTGTTAACGATGATGTATGAAAATTTGTTTGACATAAACACATGTTTATACGTAATCTAAGATGATAAAAAAATGCTAGCTGTGTTGTCATAAAAAGGATTAATGCTATTTCCAGTAAGTATAAAATAATTCAAGAGTTTTATCTAATATTTAATGAATGATTACATTTATCTTGTTTGGATTCTTATGAGATAAATCTCGTTGCTTGTTAGATTATAATAATGTGTTTGTTGTTATATTAAATTTGGTTTATTTTTATCTGCATTGTTTCCTCAGGTACTTAATTATATTTATCCAAACAGTTATGAATTTTTTTATCATTATTAGTCATTGTGCAATGGTGATTTTAGAATAAACATCATTGCACTATGACTAATGTGATGAAAGGAAACAATTATTTGACCATGTTTGCTTTTTGTTGTCATTTAATGTGTTAAGTAATCCTATTTTTAATCTTATTTCATAGATGCAATAGAGATGAGAATATGATTTAATTAAAACATTTATTTTTACAGTAATTTTTTGAAATAACCATTTTAATGTATTTGATACTATTGATGACTTAAATTATATCAAATAAAAAAATATCAAATTTAGGTCAGTGATTTCCAAAGAGAGCACTACTGCTAATTTGAAGGTGGTAGAAGATTCAAGGGAGTGCTGGAAGGCAAGGAAGACAAAAATTTATTTTGAAACAAAAATTATAAGAATATACACCAAAAGGGGGTGGTAGTCTGAAAAGTTTTGGAAACAATGAGTTATATAATTATCTTAACAAAAAAAATGTATGTAGTGAATGCATGTGTATGCATACTCGTGTGTGTAATCAGAAAAATAATAATCCCATTCTTGGTTGTTTATTATTTGTTTTATTTGTATTGATTATTGAAATGATGTTACTTATCTTAGTATTATCAGGTTATTTAATTTAATCAATGTCAAAACAATATAGATTAATATTAGAAATATTTTGAATTGATAATACAAATACAGTAGGTTTTGCTTACTGTAATAATGATATAGTAGAGTCCCGTACAACACAGGGAATTTGTTACACATTATAGGAAATCGCATTATCGAAACCTGCATTATCACACGATTTATGAAAGTTTAAACCGTGGCCTATAAGTTGAAAAAAAAAAAAATGTATACCTCTGACAAAATTTGAGGGTGTTGCTTGCTTTATTTGCGCATTGTACGAGACTCTACTGTTATCAGTTGTTTAATGTTATCAAAATTAGTAGGTTCGTAACACACAAGTTAAAATGCATTATGAAAACTTTTCTTATTATAATTGGAATTTGGTTATAATCATCATCAGGTAAGTAAGCAATCTTTTAATCTTTTATGTTATCATCCTGAATATATGGTTGATAAAGTGCGTTTGTTGTCATTATTGTTATCATTCGTAACCATGCTTTTGATATTAAATGTTGACTAAATAATCAATGTTTAATGTCTAAAACATGGTTGATTTATGGCAGTGTTTTTCAACCTGTGGGTTGCGACCCCCAGGGGGGTCTCAAAGCCTTACACGGGGGGTCGCGGGTAAAAGAAAAAGACAAGTGTTTGTAGGTCCTACACTACAATAAAAAAAAGTACAATTTCAGTGAGAAGGCTGTGCCTGTTTATTTTACAGTACAATTGGTTTTTCGATCGATATTTAGGTCTTAACAGAAAGAAAATTAAATACGTAGTTTTTAAAATCACTGATATAGTTTTAATATGGCCCTGGGGGTCGGCAGAATTTTTTAACTTGTAAAGGGGTCGAGGATTCAAGAAGGTTGAAAAACACTTATTTATGGTTTTACCTATTGAATGCAGTATAGTAGTATATTTAAATAATTTCTTGGCTATTTCTTACTCTACACATGGTCTTTAACTGCTAGGGTATAACATGTAACAATACTGGATGAATTACACATTAATTTAGTAATAAATTTTCAATTTATACAGCTTTTAATTGTTTTAACAAACCCTTTTAATTAATGCCAGTCAATAAAACCAGAAGTGTCTACTAATTATGGTTTTGCTTAGTTACCATACTTATGTGATTGGTCAGTTATCTTCAGTTTAGGTCAGTCTCAAAGTGATTACAATAAGCCATAAACAGATGTTAAAGCATATGTAATGCTTAAACAATATTTTAGTTAGCTCTAATAAATCTTCCTGCATTACATACCTTTGAAAGATTCTCCAGATGCTTTTGTTCATGAGTAAAGATAGCCCATTCCTTTGGGAGGCATGACATAATGGGTGGTGAGTAAATCTAAGGGGATGAAAAGAAGTAAGTAGATGGCAGGGGGTGCTAGAGTACTGCAGGGAAACAGTAACCCTAAGCGAGGGTTGGGGTCACTGACAACCTTTCTTTCCTCTATTAAATGGTAAGAAGAAACATTGTGTTTAATGGTTCCAGATGTGGCAAACAATATATGGTAAGTGTGTATCATAGAAAAGTTTTTCTAAGAATATTTCCAAGCCTTTCTCACTCAAGAGTAAATGGATTAGGGGGTATTGGGTACAGTTGGGGCATTGAGTATAAGTTTACGGAACTAAGGGGGCAATGGCTCAAAAAAGTTTTAGAATCACTGCTTTAAATAAAGGTCAACCCTGTCGTGGGCCTGTTATATCCCTATGGTATGTAAAAGGAACAAAGTGTGAAGACACTTTTAAAGTACAGTGGTGCCTTGAATAACGGACGCTGCAAACAATGGACTTTCTGTTTGGTCGTTACATGACTCGAGCAACGGACTGGCTGTGAACAATGGACTTTCCATTTGGCAGTTACGTGAGGTGAACAATGGACTTTCTGCGAACAAGTGCGAATGATGTTTCCACTCTTTTGCCGTTGCCAATGACAATCTGCTATTTTTATAATACATTAGTATTATTAGAATATATTATTAGTATATCTGAAGTACAGAGCTCCCATTGGGATTCAGCTTGCTCCCTTGTTTATTATGTACATCACCTTAGTGCAGGGTATTTACATTTATTCAAGTGTTGTGCAAATCATGGCTTCTAAAAAAACAGAAAGATGATTTCAATTCAAACAAAGCAAGAAATCATCAGAAGGAGTGAAAGTTGACAAAAACTTCCTTATCAAATGGGGAGAGGTTCATGAGTTTACCAACACTCATTATTCAAACAGAGCTGAGGCCAACAGGATCGATGATCTCTGCAGTGACACCCTTGCCCGTCATTTCCGACAGGTGTTGAAGAAGAGAGAGAAACAGACCATGGACATGCTTTGGACATGCTTTTCAAGAAGCAAGCTGCCAAAAAACAAAGGATGGAACAAGAGGAGTTGACTCTGCAAGTCCTGGTAGCCTCTCCTGAATCTGACTCCGATTAAAAAACAATAAAAAGGGACCTGCTGCAATGTGTAAAAAGTGTGTATCTGTATGAATGTGTAAATAAAGTGTTCCTCCACCTCCTCCTCACAACATCTGACTACCCGGCATAATTGGTGACTGCTCCATTTTCATTTTTTTTTTATGGTACAGTACAGTTATTTTATGCTTCAGAACAAATTATGTGTTTTAACATGGGAAATTGGAAAATATGTTTCGTATAACGGACTTTTCACTTAACGGATGTGCACCTGAAACGGATTAAGTACATTATATGAGGCACCACTGTATTATCCAATTGAGAACTTTTTGTAAATTTTCTAATTTTAACATTAATTAATTAATTAATATATATTTGTTTTCAAACAACTCTTCTAAAACCCAATACAATTTAATACTGTATGCAGTATGCCAACCACTGCCATATGCTATTGGGCTATATAATAGCTATAATTTATATAATTATTAAATTATCAAAACAATTTGACACTAGAGGGAGACATTAGGTGCCATCTCTTAATAAATTTAATAATTACAATTTTAATTAAATAATTTAGATTAAACTGGAAGAAACGAATTGGCCTGGTGCAGGACTCAAACCTGCAACTCCTGCTTACTGTGCAGATGCATCGCTAATTACACTACCCAGATCTCCAGTCCAATCTCGTCTTTCAGTATATAAAACATTATGCTATAACCATCATCAGTTATTATGGTGCTGCCAGGGATACATCAAGCATCATCATCCTGTAAACGCCCTAATAAAGCACTCAATCAGCCATTGTACACCCTGGCAAGGCATATATAAATAAACGAGTCTACTAAAACCTGATACAATTGATGCATCACCAGCTGACACCATAACAACTGACGATGGTTATAGTGTAATGTTATATACACTGGAAGATGATATTGGACTGGAGGTCCAGGTAGTGTAATTGGCAATGTATCCACATGGTAAGCGGAAGTTGTGGATTCAAGTCCCACTCTGGGCTGATTCTTTTCTTTCAGTTTAATCTGAATTATTTAATTAAAATTGTAATTATTAAATTTATTAAAAGATGGCACTAACGCCTCCCTCTAGTGTCAAATTGTTTGATAATTTATTAATATTATAGCCATTATATAGCCCGATAGCATACAGCAGTGGTTGCTTTATATTTATTTTCTCTTTAATTTGAAAATTCAGAAAATTTTAAGAACTTTTCATCAATAGTACAAAAAGAACATTTCCCATTTGTCTTTATTGGAAATTTTTTTCTCAAACATGTTGAGATATAAAATTGTAGCAATCGTTCCCATATACAGAATCCTTCACACATTTCCTGGCATTCTTGGACAATTTGGATGAATATGCATTACATGCAATGAAATCTACAACCATTCATTGATCAAATCTGTGGTTGTGAAGATTTTACATGTCGTCTTGTAATTCTTTCCACATTAAAACACTTGCCAGACCATCAGGTAACAAAAAATTTATGGTAAATTTGAATGTACAAAAGATTGGTTTAATCAAGAATTTATTAAAAAAACTTAACCATTAATTAGATTTTTGTCTAACTCAGTGTTGCCCAAACTTTTCAGACTACTGCACTCTTTTAGTGTGTACATTTATTTTGTTTTTTGTTTTAAAATGAATTTTTGTCCCCTCTCTAGCAACTCCTTGAGTCTTCTACCAACCTCGAGGGAGCAATTGCACCCACTTTGAGAATAACTAGTCCAGCTTATTGGTGAGAAAACACTGATAAATTGCATATGACTTCTGTATATGCACATTCCATTTGTTTTCGTATTAGGAAAAATGTAATTAAATATATAAAAATCGAGATTGTCATAGCTATAATTATTTTTGAATGAATATTGAATGCTCTCATCCTTAAAATTATCATTTTTCCTTAATTATCTACATCAAGAGTATTAATTTTTTTCTAATTAGGAAAATGTTGTTATTCAGAATGATTTTATAATTTTCTGTAAATTATTTTAAGATCATTATTGAAAATAAATTTCCAATTAAAAATTAGGATAATAATAGCTCAGTTTAACCTAAGACAATTTTATTGTTACAGTGTCCATTATAAATTTGATTAATTATTCTTTTATATATAAAAAAAGAATTCAAGGTTACTTAACATTATTGAAGGAATTGTGTAAAGAAAACTTTGACCGTGAAGTTTTTGAAATGTTATGATATGGTATAGGCAGGGGTGCACAACCTGCGGCCCGCGGGCCACATACGGCCCCCTATCAATGTTTATGCAGCCCGCGGACGGTACAGGCCAAATCCCTTCTTTCGAAGTTTCTAAGTGTAGAACTTTTTCCCTTTCACAAAGTCATTAGCACCCAACTGTTTTATGACTTTCCCTGAGGTGAGAAATGGGGGATTGTTCTATAAATAAGTCTATTTTTAGCTAACACTTTCTGCTTTAGATATCGAATATTTTAAAATGATGTTAGAACGTCATTTCCGATGTTATCGGGAAGTTTCTATTTTGGCGGGAAATCTTCAATTTTATGCTTCGGAAAACTTGCCTATTCGTCTAAATAGCGTCAAATAACAAAAATAAGTGAAAATAGCGCTGAAAAACCATGAAAATAACGATTTTTTAGCATTTGTTTACATTCTAGATTCTGATTGGTATAGTCGAATTTGAATCAATCTTTTCTGAAAAGACGCTTATTCGTCAACCTAATGTCATTCAAACTAGAAAAAAACTAACCAGAGTTCAAAAAGGAATGTACAAAAAGCTATAAAACCAATAATTTACAACAATATCTCTCCATAGACAAAGAATAGAAAAAAAATTTTTCACATCAAATTTATTATTATTAAGTTGGACCAAGAAAATTAATACTGTAGTTGGAATAGAGTCATTACGACTAAAAGGAAGCCATTTGCATTAAAATATTTTGGATTTAATAATTATTACAAACCGCGTCAAGCCATAAACTTGTCAACAAAGAGGGTTGTAAAATGATTCCGTGTAGCTAGAAAGCTGCGGTTTTTTTTGTTTGAAAGAAAACAGATATATTTAGGTTATTTAAGTAGTAAATTAATTGGAACTTTTTATTTACTTTTATTTTTACATTCTTTTTTTCGTAAATTTAAAATTAAATTATTATTTTTAATTTTTATTTTATTTGAAATTTAACAGTCGTAAACTGTGATATATTTAGGACAGAAAAAAAAAAAAATTGATTCTAGCGCCAATTTGAAACGAGATATCGCAATTTTAATAATTATATTTAAAATATTCAGATTTTCCACTGCACTGTGTTAATCACTTTTGATTCATTTCTGAACACGGGGGTAAAACTGACGGGCCATAAATATAATTTAGGTAAGAATGGTAACCACATTTATGATGGATTAGTGTCCTGCACCTGGCATGTTGACGATCTGACTCACAAATTCTGAGAAATGGTGGAGACGCCCGGACAGGGGTCGAACGAATTAAGACCTGCCTGGCCACGTGTGCGTAATAGTCTTCTGTCCCCGCCTCTTTAGTCTTTGGTCAGAGTGGATACAGAACAAAGCACGTGGTAGTCTAGCTTGCCTTATCTCAAACATGATTTGTTGCGGGCCTCAGAATTTTCGGCACAATGAGACATTGTTTTGCAGAGTGAACAGTATGGCGCCGGGCATTAAACGCAAGGTCAATCGCGAGAATCATCAGTTTCAAGAAGTGGAAGTGTGGACTAACAAGTACTGTTTTGTGCAACAGAACAACAGCATTATTTGCCTTTTGTGCAATGGAACAATAGCAGTGCCAAAAGAATTCAACCTGAAGCGACATCATGAAAGCCAACACAAGGATTTCCTTCTGCAAGGTACGGAACGCAAACGGAAAATCGAATCGTTACGACGATCACTAATCAGCCAACAAAATGTGTTCAAGAAACAATCTGGAGAACTGGATGCGGCTGTTGAAGCCAGCCTAGAAATATCTGCTTTAATAGCCAAGAATGGGAAACCTTTCACAGATGGCGATATGATAAGAAAATGACTTATCATCGCAAGTGAGATGTGTCCTGAGAAGACAGTGTTTTCAAACAATCAGTCTTAATCACATGACGATACAACAAAGAATCTCGCAAATTACATCAGACATCGCATTAATCACTTGGAGGTCCGGCCCCCAGTCAGTAAACTTAATCCTAATTTGGCCCTTCTTCAGAAAAGGTTGTGCATCCCTGGTATAGGGAAAACAATTAACATAATAATAATAAATACATATGTTTATTTATTAAATATATAACAATTTAGCCCAGATTTTCAGTAATTAATTATCTAATTGCCAGATTTTTTGAGATATAATTTGTGTAGATTGTTAAACTAAGTAATTTTGTTTTTGAAGATAGGTGGTTAGACTGCCATTTTGTATTAGTAATTAATTTAGATATTAATTTACTATAAGATGGTAACTTAATCACCCATCTTTAATCCAAATTGCATAATATCTATATTTAATTAACTGAGTTATAGCTTAATAATGAATCTGACATTATCATTTAATTATTAAGATATAATTATTAATAATTGGATCTTGGTTTACTATGTGATGATTAAGAATATTGTATTTTTAATATTAACACAAGATGGCTGTGTAACACTTGCTTTTATATCAAATTACTTAGTTTAATACTTAAATTTTTGTCAAATTATAGCCCAAAAAATTGGCATTTAGATACTTATTAATTTAGTAAATAATGTTTCTTCATTTTTATGCTTGCAGATGATCTGCAAAGAAAAGAATCAGTATAGGGCTAGAATTAAAACAAAGCTAAACAGGGCTTCTCAGCTGGAGTTGACCTAGCAATTACACTGCCCTGGGCAAGATAGTTATTTGCCATCCATTCTAGATATAGACATAGTATAATATATAAAACACCTGGTTCAATTTATGTTTTTTGGAGAGGTTGAAATTTTAGATTTCCTCTTCCATATTTGGCTTGCAAACATGGTTATTGTTTCATCTTTTGCACCTCTTTTCAGTCAAAGAAGATAGAATATTAATGTTGTTTTATAAAATAATAAGTGAGGGCTTGAATCTCTCACATTTAATTACTTAGTTATGTTCAAAAAGTAAAATAATCGATTACAGTAAGATCCCACTTAACACGGAGGATGCATTCCTAGATGACAAAGCGTTAAACTAAACAGTGTTAAACGAGGTCATGTTAACATAGAGTAAATAGAGATAGGGAAACATGCAACCAAAAATTTAAAAATTTTACTTTAATTTTAAATTATTTTTATATTATTTTGTATAATAATATATGTTAAATAACATAAACATATGCACACAGAAATGTATAATAATATATTAATTACAGTCGACCACCCTATAACACAGTAGATACATTCCGTTCTTTATGAAATTGATGTTCTACGAGTCCTTAAATACATGAGTCAATCACAGCCTGGCACATATGCAGTTTATGGACTACGGCTGTTTGAAAGGTTTTCTTTCATAAAATTAATTGATTCTAGACTAATTTGACTCAACATTTCCAAAACACACATAATTTTTTGGGAATAATCCATATAAACTATGCTATAAACAAAAAATTGTAGGATTACTTACCGAGTGTGCACCGTTCAACGACACCATTGCTTAAGCTTGTTTTCGTCGAGGAGCTTGTCATCGAATGGCACTCGCGTGCTTCCAGATAAATTATTTTTTTTGCGAAAAATTTGTTGAACTTTGGAGACATCATTAATATAAATATAATTTTTATGGACGTTAAATAATAAATGGTTTTTAGTAGATCCGCTGCTTGTTTAAACTCAACGGTTTGTGCAATATCCGCTATTGGTCTAGATTCAACCAATCCTGTCGCAACACAAGTTGGCGATGACGTTTTACTGTTATATAGGAGTCTCTTTTAGCATGTTTATATGAATATGGTCGCAATTTTTTCACCGTTATATACAAATCTGAATTATATGAACCTGTTTTATAGGGGGTCTACTGTAGTTCATTTTTTCTATATTGATATTAATAGTTCATTTTTTATGACGAAGGTCATAACGTTTCTGAAATTCTTGTTTTTTTGCAATAAAGTCGTGAAGTTTCATTTGTCACTTTTTTCTTTCCTTAAGCGAATGTTGGTAACAGAAAATTGCATCCAAAACACCTTGTTTTGCTTTTGCGCTCCTTTCAAAATCTGGATCATTTGCTACAATTTGATCAATGATTTTGGTTATCTTACCGAACTTTTACTAAGGAAATCTGTAGAGAAATTTTTTGGGTTCTTCATTTTCAGAATCACTATTTTCCAGTTCAACATGGATTCCTTGTTCTGCCAGTTCTTGAAAGTCGTCATTGATAAAGACTCTCACCAGAAACCTAGGTAACTTCTCAATATCCTGTTTGTCTACATCTCCTAGTCCTGCTGTATCGATTAGGTTGAGTTTCATCAATCTAATGACACAACGATAGGCTCTTCTCATTGAAAATTCTTGGATACCTTCAGCCATAATTCTTCCAAACTTCATTCGTGCATTTATCAGTTAATTCTTGCCAAGCGAAGCCAATATTGCCTATGGAATCCATGATGTTATATTTTTTCCAAAATTGCACCAAACAAACATAGATTTAAAGAAAGTATACCTTTTGCTGATTGGTTTGTATTCATAAATAATTGTATTATATACAAATCAATAAAATGCTGTGATAATTTAAAATTTTGAGCTTTTTTTTAGGTTTCAAGCAGACGGTGTTATCGAATCAGCGTTAAGCAGGGTCTTACTGTATCTGAAATTAAGAATGTTTTGTCGTCATTTTTGTTTTCTTTGGACAATTTTGCCGTCCTAGCAGTCTGCCTCCCTGGGCAGCTGCCCATCTTGCCAACACCTGTATTGGCCCCTGCTTCACAGTACCAAGACTACAGCCTAAGGCCATGGCAGCCAAACTGCAGTTTACAAGCCATGTGTGATTCTTCTAGACACTTACTTGTGGCTTCTGTACACTATAGTATTTTAACTATATTATATACAGTATATATAACTGTTCTAATAGAGGAAAGGATGCACCTCTTACATATTTCTAATATTCAGTGTATGGATTCTATCATGACAGGGTTTGGCTATCCCTGACTTAGGGCTTCGTATAACTTGTAACTTAGGATTACAAAAAGTTAAATGTTTTATTACTTAGCATTTAATAGTAATTAAACATTTTAAAATGTTGTTAATGTAGAATTTTTTTGGAAAATTTATAGTAGTACTATTTTCTACTTATTAAATCTTCTAATTAAATAAGTAATTCAAATAAATCAAAACTGGAAGTCAACGATCATCTATACATAACCTTGTACAGCAGCAAAAATGGTTTATTAAACTGAAAATAATTTTTGGTTATATTTAATGACCTTCTTCAGGTTGATGTTCCTTAAACCATTTTTGCATATGGTTGTGCATAGATAATTGAGTGTTTTACTACTGAAGCAGTTACTTTATGAATTATCGAAACCCAAGTTAATGAACACAATAATCATAAGATTGCAGCAGAATTTAATTTAACAAAGCTAACCTTTCTACCACATTTTAATGGTCATCTTCAGATAGATCATCATGATACATCAGCTACATCATGTTCTGTTCATTCATACTAAAGACATGTGGTTGAAATATAGTCAAAAATGTTAGTTTTATTAAATTGAATTCTAGTGGTGTTCATTAAATAAGTATATTCTGAATTTAGTCTAATTGTTTATAATAATTTTCATTGAAATTTAAAAAAGATCTGCTTTACTTTCCAGCTGTTATATATAACAGAGGAAAAGTATGGTGATTGGTCAAATATGACTCCCAAGTTCTTTACATTTGTGGATTCAGGACCTTGAAATATTAAGAAATGAAAAAAAATTGAGGGTTTTTTCATGTGTATATGTTTGGAGGGCATGATTTTGTTGACCCACTTCAGAACTTAATGTTATAACTCCTGCAACTTTAGTCAAAAATTTCTGAAATTTTGCAGGGAGGTTTCTGTATAGGGATAACTAAATGCTTACTGGAATTATTAAATAAAAATAAAACAAACACCTTTCTCTATTTTTTTGTATTTTTCGAATACTTTGTTCGCTGTAGAGTTCGAATTTTGAACTGATGATGATCGATTAAAATGATCGAAAACGTTTTTCAACGCATTAAAAGTGTGCTGGAATAGAGAAAGGTGTTTGTTTTATTTTTATTTAATAATTCCAGTAAGCATTTAGTTATTTATTTATATAATTATGGCGACGCCAGCAAAAGTATACAGGAAAGTAGTTCTCAAACTATGCAAAGCAAGAACAAAGTTCGAGTTCCTTAATCAATGCCGTCTGAATGGGGTTTTCCCGATGTCGATTCATTGTATCAGACTCCCGATAGGTTGTGACAGCTTATTGCCCAGGTTAAAGGTTCTTTGCCTCAGTAAAGCCATCAGAAGTACAAGACGGAAATATTATTCGTTGGTAAACACTCTTATCAAATTAGAAGATGAGATTTATAATGAGGACTGGACAATGTTAAAGGCAGTCAATACCAGAGTGCTTACGTTATCTGATTTGGTAGAAAGGAATTTAAGGCGTAAATATATAAAAAAGATTAAATGGCTATTCAAATGCCAAAATGTTAGACCACAGAGAAGAAAAACCTTGGTGATAACCGCTTGGGACAACATCTCACCGCCACAATGCTTAACTGATTCTTTAGAATACGGCCCATTTTTTGCTCCTACTACACCATTGATTCCTGAGAACATTATTCCTAATATTGAGTTGCTCATAAAGGGGATGAATATCACTAAACAAGATTACATCAGATGGAAGACAAGGTTCTGGGCAGAAAGTGAGAAGCAAGGTAACAAAGAAGAAAGGCGGTTCAACAAAAGCATAAAAGAAGCAAAAGATTGGCTACAAATGAATGATATTGTGCTCATAAAGGCAGATAAATCCAAGGGTATAGTGCTCCTCAAACGGGAAACGTATAACCAGAAAATAAATGAACACATCAACAACACAGAATGTCTTATTGCTCCTGATAACTATTTAGAAACATTACAGCAAAGAGTTAGGAAATTCATGTTAACTCCGTTAGCGAATCATTTGAATATGGAAAGAGGGATCATTCGAGCACCAAGGGCTCCAAGAATCTTTGCATTTGGGAAAACACACAAACCAGGATCACAGTTATGCCCAGTGGTAGAAAAGTGCAATGCACCCACTTTCAGTATAGAAAAACGACTGGTTAAATTTATACGGGAAAAAATCAAGGAGTCACCCTATTCAATAAAAAACTCGCTACAATTGGTGCAGAAACGAGAAAATATTACACTTAAGGATGAGGAGTTAATGACTGTCTTAGATTACAAGGCCTTATATCCTTCGATTAAATTACCTCCTTGCTTTTGTGCCTTGAGAGATTTTTTATTCACTAACATCAAAAATGCTATTAAATACCATAAGCACATTTTGGAATTATCTGATTTGATTTGCCATACATCGTTCTTCAAATTTGAAGGAAAAACATATCTGCAAGGACGGGGTGTACCAATGGGTAGCCCAATGTCAGCCGTTCTTTGTGAGTTAGTGCTAAGAAAGCTAGAAAGTGATAGCTTACTCTCTTTCCAGAATGATATAATAATATATGCGAGGTATGTAGATGATATCTTCGTTTTGTGGAAAAATAATAGAAATACACAACATTTTATAAGCTTAATTAACAGTAACCCGTATGGTCTAACATTAGAATTAGACCAGGAAAGTGAAAATATTGTTAATTTCTTAGATTTAACAATTACATGCAAAGAAGGTGAGATTAAAACGAATATATACCATAAGCCAGTTTATCAACCATTCATCATACCTAAGAATTCCTCAGATCCAGAACATATCAAATTGGCAGCATTTCGTTCATGGATTACAAGGGCTTACACACATTGTACCAGCATATATGACACTTATAAGGAATTGGATATACGGAGCATAGCTGAGCAACAGGGATACGGAAGAAAGGCAATCGATGCACTGATAACAAGGATGCATAAACGGAACCGGCAACAAAGAGCAACTGAACTAAGGGATAGAATTGTAATTAATTACCATCCGTCTCTAAATAGAATTATTAAGAAAGTTGCCAGAAATAGAAATGTAAAAATAATTTATAGACGTAATCCTACAGTATATAAGCTCCTAAGAAATGATAAGAAAAGATATGAACGTAATAGCATGACAGGAGTGTACTCAATACCTATGAAGGACCATAGATTTAACTCCGACCTAGTATATACAGGAGCAACTATGCGGAACCTAAAGAAAAGGATTGATGAGCACAAATACTCAGTAAATAGGAGCCTTGATAGCACGGTCCTCGCAGCGTTTGCAAAGCAACAAGGAATTGAAGTATACTGGGATCAGGCAGCAATTATTAAACCTACAAGATCGATACAAGCGGTGAAACATCTGGAAAAAGTTGAAATACACAAGGCACATACGACCGCGCAGTGCATCAACTACAGAGACGCCAAAAGTTTATCAACAGCCTGGAAGTCCTTTTATGATAACATAGATTAAGTATCGCAACCCCATATGTGGCATTTTTATAGTATTAATTGATATATAATGTTGTTATTTTTAATTACTTAGGTTTAAACCATACGTTTTATAAGTACGCGCATGCGCTTTAGCGTTAAGTTGTAAAGAAGCGATGGAAAAGAATTTTTTTGTATTTTTCGAATACTTTGTTCGCTGTAGAGTTCGAATTTTGAACTGATGATGATTGATTAAAACGATCAAAAACGTTTTTCAACGCATTACAAGTGTGCTGCAATAGAGAAAGGTGTTTGTTTTATTTCTGTATAGGGATTGAAGCTATTAAATTTTGATGGTTAAAGATCATTCAAGATATGATACGACCCCCTGTATCTTCCCATCCCCTGGGGTGATAGAAGGGTCTCATATATCGAGTGGGGTTGGACTTATTGATTTTATTCCTTATCAGCATTTACAACTTTTTAAAAAAAATTATATCTACCCTCAAAATTAAGCTTTTTGCTATTTTATAATAATAATATAAAAGTTTTTTTAATAAAATCTGATAACAGATAGCATCGTGCACAGTTTTAACTGTTTCTGGGAAAGTCATGTAACTCATTACTGAAAAAATTTTTTTTTTTTTTGAATTAGAAATTTAAATTACTTGATTATTCTTTGGCTTTGTTTTAAGTCTGTTAAAGAACCTAATTTGGCCTAAAAGTAGTAGTTAGCCTACCTTCTTGTACTAAGATTAATAATTAGAATTAACAGCTTTCATTAATATGTATATGTGAAGCAGATGATGTTTCTTCTGTTTAATTTTCTTAAAAATATTATATAGCTAAGAATTCTTGCAATTTGAAATGCTGAAAAATGTAGTAATATGATAAAACAAAAATTTCCCCCACACTGGGTCATATAAGACAAAAAATGTACACTCTGTAACCAATATCTGGCGTGAAAAATTCAAATACAGGTTGGCAGACGCTTTCGATGCCCCTCCTGGGCTCTTCTTCAGGCCAAATTTGCTGTAACTGGATTCTTATAATCGAATGGTTTTTTTGATTATAAGAATCCAGTTACAGCAAATTTGGCAGCTGTTTGATTTTTTTTTTTTAAACTTAATTGTGTACATAGAATCTTTTTTAGATAATTGATTTAGATTGTCTTTATCAGAGAGACATTTACTTTACATTTTGGGTTTCATTTAGTTAAGACATTGGTGTCGTAACTAAATCCTTTAGTATTGACCTCATAAAATTGGCAATGCTTGTCTAATTTTTACTTGTTTTAAAGACAATATTCTCTATAAAATGTATTATTTTTTTAAAAAAATAAATAAATATTCTAT